>NC_139822.1:16922043-17099404 GCF_963457635.1 Microchirus variegatus
CTCCACCCCCCACTGATTGGAGCGGACCATTGAACTCTCGTAAAATGGCGTCTCTACAACGAGAACAGCGCTACTGTTTACAGTTCAGCTAACGAAACAGAGCAAGGCTAACATAAAGAAGTTTGAGGCAAGGCAGGGTAAACATCAGCCCAATGTCAGACAAGCTTTAAAAAGAAACAAAGTCAACTGTTGGTGTTAACACTAGCAGACACGATAGCATTTAGCTTATATTACTGGTTACCAGTGTCATGAACCCATCAGTGCTTGTAGCTGCTAGCAGCTAATCGGACAGGGTCACACATACACACCATCTCAGCCCAACGCTCCAACTTACAACAGATGATCAGCAGCACAGCATCTTATTACTGCTTCACATCACCAGGCTGTGCTACATATTGAGGTAGATGTGTCTTTATTCAATCAAAACACTTGCTTCAGTCAAATACATATTTCCAATAAAACAATCTTTTCAATGAAAAAACCCTACATGTTTATGTGACCAGATGGTTTATATTGAGGTTTATATTTCAGTTATCTGGTGTCCTCCTAGTCCCAGGGTTTATATCACCCTGCAGGTGCATTCCACACATATGTAGCACAGTCTCATGACATGATTATGATGCTGTGCTGACAATCCTCTATAGGTTGGGGCGTTGGGCAAGGGTGGTGTGTATGTGTGTCCCTGTCCGGTTAGCTGCTAGTAGCTACAAGCAATGATGCGTTCAGGACACAGGTAACCAGTACTATAAGCTAAATGCTATCATCTCTGCGAGTGTTAACACCAACAGTTGACATGGTTTCTTTTTAAAGCTCGTCTAATGTTGGGCTGCCGTTTGCCTTCAACTTCTGTGTTTTAGCCTTGCTCCGTTCAGTTAGCTGAACTGTAAACAGTCGCGCTGCTCTTGTAGACACCATTTTAAGTTTACTAGAGTTCAATCGCTCAAATCAGACTGAGAGTAGTCAGTCGGGGGTGGAGGAAAAGTTATTGCAGTGGTTATAGTGGAGGACCTGCCAAAGTTAGACATGTTGCATGGTTTCGTTTTGAGTTAGCAGTTGATTTGTAAATAATAGTTTATGATTCGAGTGCAGTGACCTGCCAGAGCTCGCTGGGATCATCTGCCCCTTTCCTCTTCCTAACAGATTGGTGTCGGTGGAACACCATGTGTTAGAGATTAAAGAGAACTATATTAATGCTTTAGAGACACAACTTGCCAAGTGACATTGTTTTATTGCGAGAAAGAGACTGTAATGCATCGTGCCTGTATTCATTTGCGGATGGACCTCCATCCACGAATACAGGCACAACGTATTACTTTATTTCTCACAATAAAACAATTTCGCTAATCAAGTTGTATCTAAAACATTAATTATTTTCTTTCATCTCTAAAACACATGGTGTTCCACCTACACCAATCTGTTAGGAAGAGAAAAGGGAGCAGACTACCCCATCGAGCTCTGGCAGATCACTGCACTCAAACCATACATTTACAAATCAAGTCACTAAGCGAAAAACAAAACCATGCAACATGTCTAACTTTTGGCAGGTCCTCAACTATAACCACTGCAATAACTTTCCCTCCACCCCCCACTGACACTCAGGGTCTGATTGGAGCGATTGAACGCGAGTAAACTTAAAATAGCGTCTGTACAACGAGAGCAGCGCGACTGTTTACAGTCCAGCTAGCTAAACAGAGCTAGGCTAAAATAAAGAAGTTAGAGGCAAAGCAAACATCAGCCCAACACCAGACAAGCTTTAAAAAGAAACAAAGTCAACTGTTAACAATAGCAGACACAATAGCATTTAGCTTATAGTACTGGTTACCTTGGTCCTGAACGTACCAGTGCTTGTAGCTGCTAGCAGCTAACCGGACAGGGACACACATACACACAATCTCGGCCCAACGCGCCAACCTACAACAGAGAATTGTAACACAGCATCTTATGATTAGCTCTTCACGTCATGAGACTGTGCTACATACCTGCAGACCGCACATCGACACCGGGATACCACGACTCGCAGAGGACAGAGAGAGACTGATGAACTGGGGCGGTATTTAAACAGCCCCGCATTAGCGGTGACTGCGCTACGGGTGCCGGTAAGGGGCGTGTCAGCCACTCGCTACGATCGCCATAACCTGCTACAAAACAGATGCATAGTCAATATAAGCTAAGCTAGTTTGGAACATCGACTAAAAAGTATTTATTTATTTATTTACTGTAGAATAAATATTTCATTGGAGATGTTTCAGAGTCATGTTTGCCACGTTCATTTGAGTTCAATGTTTAACAGCTCTTTGTGATTGTTTCACAGCAGCATTTGGGGAAAATGGCAAACAAAAACGGGAAGCGTTGCATCACGGGAAGTGGAGGAATATCGCGCATCCCTAAAAAATATATTTTTTGCAGGGCCAGGTATCGGATGGAGACCCACAATCCGTCTCAGAGAGTAGAAATGTATGGAAGAAAATCATACCACACTGTGACGTTGGTTCATCAATTATGACAAAAGACTAAACAATGCCTCCTAACTTGGTGCGGTCCGAGCGCTCTCCCCTCTCAACAAATCTATGTGGAATCTTCCGCTTTCTGTTTGTCACCCGGAAGTTCCGCGCACGCGGGGCTAGCAGGAGCAGACACCCGGGAGGACGAAGAGGAACAGCGGGGACAAACACGTGGTGGTAACCGGTGCTGAAAAATGACCCACACATTGTTTTTAATTGTCGGAAGACACTGACGCTGACCGTGACTGTTTTGTTTTGTTTAGGAAGCTGTCGTTTCGTGTCTGCCGAAGCCGAGAGTTCCCGGATGTTGTGCTGGAGAAGCCACATTGGATGAAGAAGCCACGCCGCCATGAAGACTCGGTGAGCGGCTTCTTTTAGCACTCTGAGACATCACATCCATGTAGTTTCTACACATTTATATTGACCAAATCTGTACAAAAACAGACTGTATTAAGTGGACAGTCCGTTAACACCATATTATTGCGATAACAACGATTAGAAAAATAACTCCATTCAAATGTAATGCAAGTCTATGGGGAAATGAGTTACTGCTCACTTGATTAAATTAAATTAAATCAATTAAATTTCGATATTATTAGAATCATATTTAATTTTTGGTCACTAGACAACTTTAACCTGGCAAATAAAATGATTAAACAAATGTTTTTATATACCATTTCCTTAATATTTTAAATAACTGAAATGTCACTTTCTACAATTTGTGTCCAAATTTTACCCAATATAAATGTAAAACTAAGATAATCTTGGGGAGTTAATAGAGTACAATTTTAGAAATTCATCAAATCCTTATCACGTATTCTATTAAAAAAAAATAATCAAAAACTCAAAGTTATTTTAATCCAATGCTCACCGTAGCATATAAATAGATACATTTTAACCGATTATTAGACCAGAACTAAATATTATAATTTCCTCCTCACTGAACATGAACTATTAGCAGTTCTGCAGTGACTTAAGTTAAGATTTCGATCAATAATAGAGTAATTTAACAGTTAAAGCGGTAACAACCAGAGCATGAGTTAGTGTAGATTAGTAGAGTTTAGCCAGCTGCTAATCTAAATGCTTCATCAAGTGCCACAAGCTCAGTGTCACAGTCTGCGTTAGTCACCAAACCAGCATTTAAAGGAGAAATTAAATCAATTGCAAGCTTGCTTGTGTCTTTCATCCATTTATTGTCATCATTGAGGAAACAAAATTAAGTCAGTTAATCAAATAAATGCGTGATCACAAGTTAATCTGTAAATGTAAATCTAAATCTAAAATAAAGTGCACTATTTATTAAATCATCTAAACAAGTCTCTTTGGGATTTATTTTTAAACTAATTTATTTTTCTAACTCAAAATAACCACACTCATCCAAAGAAAATGCTCAAAGTTAACACTTGTATATTTTCACAGAGACGTGTTCAGCAGCTCTGTCAGTGATCAGTGTTGGAGTCTTAAACTTATCACTGAAGAGAACTTCTTTAATGATAAGTGCAAGTCTCCACAGCTGTGTCACTGATTACTGACAGAGCTGCTGAACGTGTCTCTGTGACAATTGTTTGTTAGCATTTTATTTTGTGTTTGTTATATTGAGTTTATACTTTATTCTTGTAAATGTTTAAGTTGTAATGTGTCTAACTTAGTTCAGCAGCTCGTGTTATTCTCCATCTAGTTAGTAATGTTTTCTCCATGTTCTAATGTGTTTAACTTCTTTGGTTGTTGTACTTATAATTTTTTTCTTTGTACTTAGTAAATTTATTTTACTTTTTGAAAAGTTTAACTTAGTTGTGTTTCCTTCAGTAGCTCCTCTGGTTCTTTAAATTTATTCTTAGCTCCAGTCTTCACTGGCTCATTGAATGTATTTAGGAAATGTTTTTACTTTTAATATATGACTGTAATAAAGACAAAAAGAAAATTGTATGCTTGATTTTTTGAAAAAACAATTTGAAACAAAGTATAGTTGAAGTTTTTATTTTTGAAACACAAAAACCCCTGCATTGCACTATCTAAACACATGTTTCTCTCCAGACATTCAGTGAAAAACGCTCGAAGGGTTCTTCTTCTTCTTCTTCTTCTTCTTCTTCTTCTTCTTCTTCTTCTTCTTCTTCTTCTTCTTCTTCTTCTTCTTCTTCTTCTTCTTCTTCTTCTTCTTCTTCTTCTTCTTCTTCTTCTTCTTCTTCTTCTTCTTCTTCTTCTTCTTCTTCTTCTTCTTCTTCTTCTTCTTCTTCTTCTTCTTCTTCTTCTTCTTCTTCTTCTTCTTCTTCTTCTTCTTCTTCTTCTTCTTCTTCTTCTTCTTCTTCTTCTTCTTCTTCTTCTTCTTCTTCTTCTTCTTCTTCTTCTTCTTCTTCTTCTTCTTCTTCTTCTTCTTCTTCTTCTTCTTCTTCTTCTTCTTCTTCTTCTTCTTCTTCTTCTTCTTCTTCTTCTTCTTCTTCTTCTTCTTCTTCTTCTTCTTCTTCTTCTTCTTCTTCTTCTTCTTCTTCTTCTTCTTCTTCACCCGTTTTTACAAAAAATTGCAGCAAATAAAGACAGACAAATCTCAACTTCTTTTGACTTTTTATTTAACTTTAACAAATGCAAACAATGGTGCAGACTAACTAAACTAGGGAGTGAAAGAGGGGTTGGGGCCACATCTTACTATTTTGTAGTACAGCTTGGAGGAAAACATTCTTGCAAGAGTCCATCTTCATTCTGGAAGACAAAGAACAACAACTTCAACACAAGCACCACAGAAGTGGTGACATGCTGCAACACAGACTCACATGATGGTGCACAGTTGTCTCTTCAAGGAGCTTCTGGTTTCTCAGCCAAGTGGAGCATCATCTCAACAGCATCCTGCAGAAGACAAGACACCAAGTTAGACATAGGAGACAAATGGACCCTTGTTTAGCAGCACACCAATAAAGATTGTCCATGTGAGACATGAGTTGCAACTAACGATTTTCTCAAATCATTTGGTCCAATATGTTGATCAGTTTTTGTCAAAGCCATTCACATTTAAGAAGCTGAAACAATCACAAATCTTGTTTCAATCATGAAAAAAACCTAGTAAAGTAACTAAAATAGTTAGCGATTAATTTAGTAATCGATGAAGACGCAACATAAGTCACTCTTACTTAGGGACATGGGCAATTTCTAAAGCAGTTAAAGTTAGACCTGAGAGTCAAGGAGATGCAACACGACTAAAGCTTGATACACATTGAATCAATTTAAACCCAACTTTTAGTAAAATTGACATCTTCAGATGTTAGCCTACAGCTTAGCATCTTCCAAATTAGCAGCTTGTTGCATGAACTGCATTTGTGGCCAACAGGAAGGACTATGCGAGTGAAAAAAAACAGTGCCAGATTAAATATAACCCAAATGCTTGACTTAAAAGCAATCTTCAGACGTTAGCCTACAGCTTAGCATCTTGTTGCATGAATGTGGCCAACAGAAAGGACTATGGTCGTGAGTGAAAAAGAGTTCAGATTGAATAAAAGCAAAACGCTTGACCTCAAATCAAACACCAACAAGTAACTTTGTTTAAATGCCTTTGAGCAAATGTTTATTCAACACAACTGCACCACAGTTTCCATGAAATGTACCTGTGCTGATTATTGGAGGGTTCACTTCCTGCATGACTCCTTCAGAAATCCCCAGAGTCTGTAAAAGGCCAATAAAGAAAAGACAAGGTTAAAAGCCTGTCCTCTGGCGCCATCTTGTGGTCAAACAGAACAGTGGATGGGGAATTACCTGCTTCTCTGGCAGATTGTTGTCCAAGTTTCCACTGATGCAGGAAAAGTCAGCACATCCTGAAGAAGAAATACATGTTTAAGAAAGTAGTTTGTGGAGCAAAGACACCAAGAATATATTCACATTTAAGAAGCTGAAACAATCACAAATCTTGTTTTAATCATGAAAAACACCTTACTAACCCATTATCTAAATAGTTGGCGATTCATTTAAACCAAAATTTTAGTCAGATACTCCAAATTTAGCAAGGGCACAATGGAGGAAATTTAAAATTGACATCTTCAGACGTTAGCCTACAGCATTAGCACAAGTATTTAAAGACCAAGGTCTTGCAGGTTAGCGCAAATCAGAAGCCCTTTTGGATACATCTTCAGATGTTACCTAGAGGTTAGCATCTTCCAAATTAGCAGCTTGTTGCATTTGTGGCCAACAGGAAGGACTATTAGGGTTAACCCTAAATGCTTGACCTCAAATCAAACAAGTAACTTTGTTTAAATGCCTTTGAGCAAATGTTTATTCAACACAACTGCAAACAAACCGTTTCTGTGAAGCGTACCTGAGCTGGTTCACATCCTGCATTACACCAAACATTCCCAGAGTCTGAAGTAAAGACAAGAAAAAAAAAAGGGTCAAGGACATTTGTAAGAGGTCAATAAAGGAAAACGGCAGATTATAATCTGTCCTCTGGCGCCATCTTGTGGTCAAACACAGTGACGGATGGAGATTTACCTGCTTCTCTGGCAGGTTGTCCAAGCTCTGCTGCAGGAAAAGTCAGGAACCCTGAAAAAAAAAAAACACAAGTTTATAAGAAGAGCAAGAGGAGAATGTGAAATATATTTTTAAAAAAAAATCAGTGAGTTGCAGCTCGTACCTCTTACTGCAAGGACTTTAATAGATGTAATTTCTGCATCATGTCCATTTGGCTGAAATTCTCTCAAGGCTCATTTTTTGGCACCTGAATGAGATAAAGAGAAAACATTTAAGTCACTATTCAAGGCAGCACTGGCTTAATGCATGCGTGCCATGACGTAAAAACAACCGTTTCTCTATAGAAAATGGTGCAGGGACTAAGTTTAAGATGCTAGAATCCCCATGTGCTACCATTGCTGTGAGCAAGTAAGCACATTTGAGGATGTGGTTTAAAAAATTAATAAAAAAAAAATCACCTGATGAAAGTCTGCTGCAGTGACTCAGGATGGAGCTTCTGAAACCTGTGAAAGTGAAAAAACAAAATGGTCAGAGAACACACCATTATGAAGGAAACCTGTGATTAGAACAGAGGAAACATGCTGACAATGCTGTTGTTACCTGGAGCTACAGTTAAATCACTGTCTTCAGTTTAAACCAGGATTCTGAAACAGAGCAAAGAGAAGACGTTAAAAACACAAAGTATTACAATATAAAAATGATCTCAACCAAAGCAAAATGTTCTGTGTCCACTCTCACTTGTGTGGAGTCTGTTCCTTGACCAGGAAGTGATGCCGACTCCGGGCGGAAGCGGAATAAGAAGTACCGGAAGTGAAGAGGCTGGATTCAGGCCGTGTGTCATGGCGTCTTCTTTCACCTGGTGATGAATAAAGATGCTAGTTTACGGCAAAAGTCATTCCACTAGTTTTCTAACAAAAGTCATTTTCGACAAACCTCCTTCGTGAGTCTCTGCGTTAACGCTGGAGTTTGGACTGGTTTGTCACGAACCTGTTAAGAGATGAAAGTAATACAAGTTAAAATGTTTGTTAAAAGGGGAAATTCTATCACAAATGTCGATGAGACGAATTGTTCAGCTGGATCAAACGGAGCCGGAACAAAGTCCTAGATACAAGGGTTTTGGAAAGAAAGTCACTTATTAAAGCGTTAGTTCACAAAAACGGCAGAACATTAAACAGGGTTTGGTTTGTGACTCTCACCGAACAGACATCACGCGGGTGGATGAGCAGTATTTCAGTCGCAGAGTCTGTAAAATAAAAAAAAAGAAAAAGGGAAAAAACAAAGACGTTAGAAAGAAACAAGGAGTTAAAATGTGAACAAGATTAAAGACAAAAGGATCGACTGAGAGTTTTTACTTCACCTTCAGTTCAGGCTCAGGTGATGATTCACTGAGGCTCAGCAGAGAGAGAATGAAGCAGGTGAAGGAGTTGCCTTATATACACACACACACACACACACACACACACACACACACACAGGTGTGAGTGGTTTGGTCCTAATCACCTGCTCATTTACGTCACCTGTGATACCTGGCCGCTGGGGGGGGGCGTGGCCTCCGCTCCACGTGACCTCAGTTTTTGTCTTTCATACTCAAACTACTTCTAAACAACAATGTTCACTTGATTTATCAACGTATTGTAAATGTATGTTATTGTTTAAATAGTTCAGAAAGTATAAGACTTTTTAAATAATGCAGCTGTTGAAATGTATGTGGTCAGTTTACAGTGATGTTCATCTGAGAAACGAGAAAGAAAACAAACACAAAGTCACATTTAAACACCGATGACAAATGGTTTTAATTCCACGCTGCAAAACCCACATTAACGCTGTCTCTGCTGGACCTTGATCACTTTTTACAGAGAAATTTGACATAAAAAAGGATGGAATTTAGGCTCCACAGAAAGACAGATGTGTAAAAGTAAAATGGTATTTAAGATTCTTTTTTTAATCATTGTTCATATTCATCTCATTTAAATCCCTTTAAAAAGACCTATTAAAAGAATTGATCATACATTACATTATTGTTATTGTCCATTTCTGGCTTTTTCCATGCAGTTCTTCTTTAAATAAATAAACCAGAATCAGGAAAAATTACATTTCATTGTACTCACAACATAATAAATGAGGAGCTAGTGTTTATTTGGATTTTTCATAAACCAAAAAGACACTATTTAGTTCTGGCAACACGATTGAACAAAGGACAAATGACTCAAATTGCACTTTAAAAAAAAAAAAAAATCTGTGTCGTATTTTCTTCTCGGATTAAACTGAACAAATGACAATTCTGTTACAATTCAAAAACAGCAGTCGTAAAATAAAACATGGATGTGAAGCGATATGAAAGATGAAGGTGATTTTTCTGACAAATTCAACTGGAAAGTCGGTCAAATATGAACCCGTAACACACACGTAGATAAAGTGCTGCTCCCTCTGTGGACCAGAAACAACTTATACATTTAATTACAGTAACAGTGAATTAAAAATACTGAATAAAAACAATAAAAAAATCATTCCCTTATACAGCCAGGAGGTGGCAGTAGAACCCGTGGCGTCCTGCAGGTCCTCTCTGATGGCGTTGAGCCCGCGGACTTCGTACCCGCCCTCGACGATGAACTGGAGGATCTTCCCGATGTCCTGCAGGTGGACCTCGTACTCCTGCGACACCGTTTGAATCTGGACAGGAGAACATTAAAACGTCGGAAAAAAGTGTGTTGTAAATTAAATTGTACGATCGCGCAGATGTATAGACTGTATCCAAAAATGGGCGTGAACGCTCTTCACAAACAAATACAGTGAAATATCGCACACACCACATTTTTTTTTTTATATAAATAAACGTCAAAAGTTTTTGCGGATTGGCGTTAAAAAATAACAAAATAAATTCATATTTCAGTCCACTAGATGGTGTCAAGTGCTCACTTGCGCTGTCAGTATATCGCAATATATGATTTTTTTTCAAATATCGTGATAAATCGTATCATGGTGTCTCTGATGATTTAAAAAAATAAATAAAACAAGTGGGGATGCAATAATTACTGCATTATTAAACCATTAATAAATCAATTGTCAAATAATTTAATAATCAATGAATTTTTAATAATTTTTAAGCAGCAGTTACCACGTTTGCCCCCGCTGCTCCTGCTCCTGCTGGCTGCATGTGTGTGGAAGGTCCAAATGGCAAACAGGAAGTGGATGATTCCAACTAGATTTATCGAGAGGGGAGGGCACGGACCGCACTAAGTCAGGAGGCAAATAAATATGTAATTCGAACTAGAAATAAATTTATGTCCCCAAATTTAAATTTAAATTGAAATAAATTTTAAAATTAAAGGTTAAAATGATCAATTTAATGGTTTATTTAATTGACTGTGGTTATTAGTTTATATGTGTTGTGTCAGGAATTGTGTTGTTTTCTTGGATGCTTTTTGCTTGATTTTCTATTCACTGATATACTGTTTGCTCATAAACTAACATTTGCCGTCACACAACTCAGGGATTTTGTATATTATTGTCCAAGAAAACAATAACAACAAAAACAAAACGGGCTGCTTCACTTTTATGATGATAAACGAAACAATTCCATTGAATATTAACCATGAATAGGATTTTTGTTGGTGTCATTGCTATGCTTGTATTTTGGTTTTAGGTTTGTGTTGTTTTTGTGTCCAAAGTACCACAATGTACTTTATTTAAGAGACAAACCAATATTTTTGCAATGTTTGTATCAGAAGTTTAGTTTTCATGTCTTTTTTATCTGTGCATACTCGAAAAAAGGCCGTAATAACTAATCTACGCCCTCCGAAACAGACAAAGAAACAAGAAAACCCAGTGTTTCTGAATAGAAAAAAGGTAAAACGATTAATCCTAAAGTTATTTGAATTATAATGGAATTAGATTAATAAATGCTATATCATTTAATCTGGGATTGGGATTAAATCACCGTTTTAGCTTTCTGGTGAAAGAAATGGCAAGAAAGATTGGAAGAAAATTATACATTCACAAAAGTCCTTTTTGATTTGTATAATGGGATGTACAGATTCAGCTATTTGACAGATTTCATTAATACAGATGAAATATCTGGATCATTTGGCCACTTAAACCTCAACCAAAGGGGTGATTTTCTGATTTCAGATGCATTTGCATGTCTATTTTGAGCAGATAATCTTATAACATTATGGGATGTATTATGATGAAATTTGGTGCTGACCTGGAACACTTTTTTTTTTACTTTTTTTTTTTTTATTAAAGAACAACAATAAGAATGGGGACAGTATTGACATGTAGTTTTTTTCTTTGGTTCTTCATGGTCTTAACTTAAAAGAAAAACGTTCAACTGTCCTACTTCCGTGTTTTCTCCACCACCGTCTGCTCAGAGTCAAAAAGAGTCAGTCCACTCCACCACCACATTGATCCAGTCCGGCCTTTTTTTTTCCCCCAAACACGACAACTGCTGGGCAGGAAAAAAAAGCAGCATTGAGCGTTTAACGTTCGTTCTCTAAATTTCCTCCTTTATTTTTTTTTCAGAACAATAAAAATAGTTAAACAAACGAAGACTTCTTCATTCTCTCCATTTCAACTCGTATCCGTAGCTGAGGACGAGGCAAAAATGCCCCAGTCGTGAGTCCGTTTCGTCTCCTCTTGGCTCTGTTCCCTTCCCCGATGCTCCCCCTACAGGACGGAAAGAGAGCAGCCGGGGCCTATTGCTGTGTCTTTGACGAGGTATACAGGCTATTTAATGATTGGTGACACGTTATCATAATAATAACAAGCAGACATCACTGACACTTGCGGTTTAAGGAGCGTCTCCTTTTTTGTTCGGGAAAAAACTGCGCCACGCTGAGCCCGTTTGTATACAGTCGGTATAACATTTAGCAGGTTATGACTCACGATGACACATGCTTTGTTTTACTCACTGGCGCCACTTGAAATAAAAAGAAAAAAAAAAAAGGACACAACGTTAGTACTGCAGAGACACACACACAAACTGGTAACAAGAGCAGAAGAAGACCAAGTCTCCGATTGGACGTTTGACTTAAACTTACGACGGTGACGGGCTCCCTGAGGGACGTGAGCAGAGTCGGGGTTTGAAATAGACAAGCAAACGGAGCGGCCGTTATTACATCGCACTGAATAATTACACGGAAGGACGAGGACTTCTTCTAGTGCAGCATGTGCAACGTATGGACCTACAAAGGCGTTTTTACCTACAAAGGCGTTTTTTTTTTTTTTACAGTACTTCAAGCACCTTCTAAATGTCACAAACAACCAGGCTCACTAAAGCACTCAGCGGATAATGTCACATAATTTGGATTTTTACAGTTTTCACTCCTCGGATGCACATTTCTCTGCTAGCAACACGTTTGGTAGCAATTTATAATTAAAAGTACACGCTATTAGCATTAGTTACGCATTAATAAATATTGAATTCATCGTTTAGAACTAGTGCTGGGCACGTTAACGGCAGTTATTCGTTAGCGCTAACGCACACCAACGCGCGACGACTGACCGGAAAAAGAGACGCGCGTGACTCCCGATTTGTTAAAACGAGTCTCTAAAGTAACGCTAAACTTTAAAAACAGAGGCACACGTACGCAGCACACAGGTACGCTGGTTATTTGTAGCGCTGCTCTTTCCGTTTAATAAAACAGAGACCGCTCCAGTTCGACTGTAGGCGCGCTAACGCAGCTAACGGAGCTAACGGAGCTAACCAGTTAACGGTGCATGGACTCCGGGTGTCGCGGCACGTAAACATGACATCGCGCGTGTCTTTTTCCGGTCAGTCGTCGTGGAAACGCGTTGTGTGTTAACTTTTACGCCATTAACCACGATTTAACGCATGCCGCGTTTCCATAACGACTGATCGGAAAAAGACACGCGGGATGTCATGTTTACGCGACTCCCAATTTCTTAAAATGAGTCTCTAAAGTAACGCTAAACTTTAAAAACAGAGGCACACGTACGCAGCACACAGGTACGCTGGTTATTTGTAGCGCCGCTCTTTCCATTTAATAAAACAGAGACCGCTCCAGTTCGACTGTAGGCGCGCTAACGCAGCTAATGGAGCTAACGGAGCTAACCAGTAAACGGTGCCTGGACTCCCGGTGCCGCGGCACGTAAACATGACATCTCGCGTTTGCCACATGTCGCGTTTCCTTAACGACTTAACAGACCGCTCCAGTTCAACTGTAGGCACGCTAGCGGCGCTAAAGGAGCTAACGGAGCAGCTAACTGGTAAACAGTGCTTGGACTCATAAATATGATGTCACATGCTTCTTTTTCCAGTCCGACATCATGCGTTACCGTCTACGCACGTTAACCGCCGTTAGCCATTAGCATGTAGCAACACAGTATGAGTAAAAAAATCATAATAACTGTGTTTATAAACTACATACTAATGAGTAATCATGCGTTATAAATGATGAATTCAACATGTATTAATGCAAAGCTAATGCTAATAGTGTGTACTTTATAATTATAAAGTGTTACCCATCTCTTTCAGCTGCGTCTGAGATAAATATAACTCTCGGTTTAATTCACGAAAAAAGGACGTAGCTTTGAAAATAAAAAAGTGGGCGTCGAGAGCAACAGAACGGGATTAAATCAGCGTAAAAGTTGAAGATGGCTAAAAAAAAATCCCTCTTGGGAGTTGATTATGAGGAATCCTTTATGTGGCATTTTTTTGCCGCTCCTTCGCCGACTGAAAACAATTGCGCAAATTTGCGGCGACGCGAGAGCGGCGGGAACAATCGACAGCGGAGGAAATTAAAGATGCCTGAGTAGTTGTGGCTATTTGTGCACCTGATCAGGACGGAGGTATCAATACAGTCTGAACAAACCCAAGAAGTCGTACTAATTCCACTTTGAAAGAGTTTAAAACATAGAAATATTATTGTACAACAGAGAGAAAAAGAAAAGCTAAATTACTGCGACCCATGGAGAGGTGGGCGTGGCTTAAAATATAGAGCAAAAAAAAACAAAACAAAAAAAAAAACAGACAGAGGGACAGAAGCAGAAAACCTTTGTGTCCATGTCAGAGTAATAATAATAATAATACAGTAGTCCAGAGGTCTGCAAGTAATAAGGGAGGGGGTTTGAGCACCATCTCTATGGCTGAGGGGGGAGGAGTCAGAGGGTCACTCATCCAATCAGGTTGAAGGAAATGGGAGGGGGGGGGGGTCATGGCTGTCAGAGCTGGTTTCCAGTGCAGAGCGGCAGGGCTGGCACAGTGATGAGGATAATGACGTCTTAGTGTCACATCGGATCACACAGCAGACACACAGTCACAGAGCAGGAGCCTGGGGGGGGGGGGTTTGGTGAGGGTAGGGGCCCCCGACGGGCAAAAACAAAGTCCAAAGGCCCGGCCTTTAGTGTTCCCATAGTTCAGCGGAGCTCCTGCACGTCGAAGCCGGACGTAGTCACATATCAAATGTCCACAAGGGATCGATTGCGCGTCGTCGAGGGAGCGCTCGCTTCAATTAGGAGGAGGAGAAGATGAGGTGGACGTCTATTCAGACGTGGTATTTTAGGCCCAAAGTCACGAGGGATATGAAGGATAATTAGTTGGTTTTCGGGTTAAATCTTCACTGGTCAAACCACACCCACCGCCGCCGCCCCCCCTCCACGCACTTCCAGAGCCGTTGTGCCGCGTCCTGCTGCGACACCACACAGAAAGAACATTCAGGTTAGACATTGGCGACGTAAATAATCACAGGATTCAACACAATGCTTAAGCAAAGAAACCAAACTGTGTAAAAAAAAAAAATGGACTTTGTCTTCTGGTTTGAAAAGGAAATAGGACAAATGTTTAACACAGAAAAATGACACAGTTTGAATGGAGGTCTATGGGAAAATGAGCCTCTACAGGGTTGCTACAGCTTCAAGCTAAAGTTAAATGTGAGACTTTCTACTCCTTTATATATGAAATTTAAGACCAATTTTACAGTAAACAAAAACAAAGCTGCCCAAAAACACATCAGTCAAAGGACAATTCATGAAATTCATGAATTTCAAAAATTCATTAAAATTATTCCTTAAGAGGTTTGCAAATATTTTCAACAGATCCTTATTCAGGGTGATGCTGACTATTACGATGGTAAATTTCAAGTCATTCCGAGATACTTTTTTTTAAAGGAAAATGTCAGCTCACTGTCAGTGCATCAGGGCAAATGGATCATTTCATGAATTTCAAAAATTCATTAAAATTATTCCTTAAGAGTTTTGCAAATATTTTAAACAGATCCTTGTTCAGGGTGATGCGGACTATTATGATGGTAAATTTCAAGTCATTCCGAGATACTTTTTTTTTGGATCAAAAAATTGATAATTTCATGAATTTCAAAAAAATCATTAGAATTATTCCTTAAGAGGTTTACAAATATTTAATATTATAAATATAAAACATGTTTTTAGATGTAGGGTTCCGATAGCGGGAAATAACAGGAAATTTGTTCTGCAACAGGAAGACAACATCCATTTTTTTATACGCAAACAACGGCAGAAACACAATAATTCACACTCTCGTTCACACCTACGATCAATTTAGAGTCTACAATTAACGCCGATCTGCTTCGTCTTTGGTGAATTGAGGAATCGTTTGCCGACGGTGCAAAAAGAAACAACAGGGATTATCTCAATTCACCGTTAATTGCTAAGCTCCGAAGTAGAATCCATTATTAATGCTGTTTTTATTACAGGAGGATTTGTTCCAACGGTTTGTGAGAAAACACTTTTCCTTACCTTTCAGTTTCTCGTTGTCCTCCGAAAATCTGTCAAGTCTATAATTTATAGACTTCTAGACAAAAATCGGTCGTTCCTTCCGTTGGTTCCTTCATTTCCATACAAGTTTAATCCAAAGTTAGAGCAGGAAAAAAAAACGAAAAAAAAGAGGCCTTCATAGTAATATCCACTACTGATTTTAAAAAAAACAAAAAACACACGCAGTAGCTCAAGTAAGGTTTAACAGTGACATTCTCGAATGCATCATTCTCGCCTTAAATTGTTCAATTCTCTGATTTGTCCAGTGTTTTTTCTTTGTTTGTTCCTCATATTTTATGCTCCTTCTGCTCCAGTGAGGAGGGGGGAAAGAAAAAAAAAAAAAAATCCTTCCGTGTTTGCACGAAGTCACTCGTCTTTCGCCCGCCTTTAACGTTAATATATATATTTATATATAAAAAAAGGTGTTCATAAATTATTCAACAATGTTCAGTAGATAAAATACCACTCGCATTTTTCCTTGTCCTGAAATTATCACGTTGTGCTTTCCGCAAACAAACAACAACAACAGAAAGAAAAAAAAAAAAAAAAAAAAACGTTGAAAAAAGAAGCAGCAAATTTGTTTTGTTTTTTTTGCCAGAGGTTAATCCATATATAAAAAAACGTCTCTTGTTGAAATCTAAAGGTTTTTTTTGCTTTATCTGTGTCGATTGGTTATCCCGTTGCCGTTGGCGGCGGGCTCTTCTAGGTCGTCGTCCTCGAAGCCGTGGAAGGTGGACGTGTCGCTCTCCGACGTCGTGCCGAACAACTCCTCCGCGCCGGTGAAAGCTCCGTCGTCCTTCTCGTCGCCGCGGCGGGCTAGAAGACAGGAAACAGAGTCAGTGGGCGTCAAATCGTAAGCAGAGTTATTAACGTATTTCTTTCCGCGCTGTCGTCTCGACTCACTTGTGCATCGGCAGCCTGAGCCCGGAGGCCCGGATTTACCCATTTTCTTGTTCGAGCCCTGGCATTTATTACAGTATTTACTGGGAATGCTGGCCCCGCCTGGACCCTTTGAACCTGTGGGCGAATTCCCAGAGAAAACAACAACAATAATGAAGCCCAAATGCATGTTTTTGAACTGATACATAGAAAAGCACTCGGAGAGCGCAGACCTCCGCCAAGGCAGCACTTTACCTACAGAATAGCGACACAAATAGTGATAGCGTCTACGGATCACTCCGAAAAAATTCTTGTTCCTGGTCCCATTGTGGACATTTCCCTGAAAATTTCATCCAAATCCGTACGCGACTTTTCGAGTGTTGCTAACGGTCAGACAAACAGACACACAAACAATGTCGGGTCAATTATGCTGCGTCGTTTTCTTTTAAAGCATGGGAATAACAGGATAATCTGTTACCTTTACTAAAAATTTGCTTTTCTACAGTATTTTATTGTTTTACTGCATGCTTTATTTAGTGCTGGGCACGTTAGCGGCGGTTAGCGACAGTTAGCGGCGTCAACGTTAACACAAAAAGGACATAAACGCTCCCTCACAACTCCACCCTCTCTCTCTCTGTCGTTTCCTCGTAGTCGGTTTATCAGATTTTTTTGTATTTATTTACGCTACTGTTTGCGTAAAGCTAACAAAACAAACGTCCGCGCAGGCCGCTACATGACGACGCGTTTCCATGACGACTGACTGGAAAGAGACGCGCGGCGTCACGATTACGCGCCGCGGCACCGGAGTCCGGGCGCCATTAACCAGTTAGCTCCGCTAGCTCCTTTAGCGACGTTAGCGCGCTTACAGTCAAAAGGCAGCAAATAACTCCTCCCTTTCCAGGTGAGTGTCAGGACACTACGCTTTGTTTTGAACACCAGAAAGGACATAAACACTCGGTTTATCAGGTTTTTTGTATTTATTTATGCCACTGTTTTGCATAAAGCTAACAAAACAAACAAACTGCTACAGAAACGTGTCGTCTAAAGATGGCAGTCCCTTATCTTAAGTACATATACTAGAGCTGAAACGATTACCGCGCGATTATGATTTTTACAATCGATTCATCGAGCAATCGTTTGGTCCGTAAAATGTCAGAAAACGTTAAAAAAAATTTGATTTGCGTTTGTCGAACCTGTCCTCGTTTTGTCCACAAACCAAAATGATTCAGTTTTTCAGGATTCCTTTGTTATATGGAATCAGAAATCTTGTTTTAATCATGAAAAAAAAAGCTTCAAATCTGGAGATACATTTATGTCTTTAATATTCACTCACACAAAAAGAGATTTGTGCAACCAATAGAAACTCTTCTCTCATACATCAAGTGTAGGCCCCGCCCATTAAGTGCAGTTGGGAGTTACATGCAAAAGTTTTGAAGTTGCAAGCCTGCAACCTCAAATCTATTTATTTTTTGCTTGCAAATCTATTTTGTGCGAGTGAATAATTTTTCAAACCGGTTCATCGATTAGCAATTGATTAAACTTACCAGGTGCTATCGCTAACGGAAAAGCAAAAATAGCCTTTGGCAAAACAGAGATGATGATACATGCAGACGTGTCCATTTCACGCTTCTTCTACATGACGTGACCCGACACGTCTGTGTGTGTGTCTGTGTTTGTTTGGTTAAGAAAACCCAACAATTAGCTTACGCAACACGATAACAACAAGGACGTCTTACGTTTGTGTCTGTCGGCCTGCGGCGCAGAGGGAGACCTGGACGCCACCGCGTTCCTCGCTCCGGCTCGGTCCTCCTCCGCCAGGTGGGAATGGGTGTAGTGGTAGCTTAGTCCTGTACGGTTCCTGTAGCGCTTTGCACATACTACGAGAAAGAGCAGACACAAGGATCAAGAGAAGTGCCGCTTGGGTTTTCAGAATAAAAGCCTGAATAGCCGATGAAGGTCAGTATTAAATTTCTAGCCCCGATAGAGCGGAAAAAAAAAAACAATAAGTGCTTTAGGATCTGATTGCAACAGTCAGTCAAATAAAACAACAACAAAAAAACCCCCAGACGACATAATAACCACGTCTCGGTTTCACAGCAGCAAGGGCACTTTAGAGGAAAAGTAAGCTAATATAGGAGCTGAATCGATAATCACAGTACTTGCAACGCGTCTACAGAACAATCTGTCAAAATAAATATCATTAAAAAAGGAGAGAGGCAACAAGTGCAGGTACCTGCAGTCGAAGACTTTGAGTTAGGCTTTTGTTTGTATCGGTCTGAGAAAAAAAAGGAAGGAAGGAAGGAAGAATTTGTTATTGTGTAGGTTTGAATTAAATCCACGTGCACATACAGGAATACTTAAGACAACAGAAAGAGTCCGCCTGCTTTCACTTTGTGCTTTTATATAAAAAAAAAAAAAAAATGGCAAACAGATTTTTGCAGATATGTAAAATATTCTCCACGGACGTGCGTTTATGTTACAGACACAACATCCAAACATCAACACTTACTGTCACAGACGTATGGCTTATCGTCGTCCAGGTCCGTCTTCCTGCGACCTGAACCTCGACCCTGAGGAAAATAACAAAAAACCAACTCCATTCGCTGTTTGCAAACTTGCAGTATTTCAACACGGACGTGATTTAAAAAAAAGGAACAAACAATGTAAGACGGTCTTGGACTCATTATGTCGAGTCCTGGCTCGCTGCACGACTCGACTGCTGGAGTCCATTTGGTCACTTGAGGACTTAAGGGTGGTTGCTATTCGCCGTGGAGTCGTGCGTCAGACAAGAGAGAGCGACTTGGAACGTCGCGTCAGGATGAAAAATCTCAACTTTATGGAATGCGGCAGCAAGGGCATTCAACGCTAAAAAAGTCATCATCAGACGCTGATGTGAGGGGAAAGCAGAGCTGAGAATCCTTCTACTTCTTAATATTTTTGTTTGTTTAATATGTTAATTCTACTGCTGGGCTAACGCACGTTGGCGCATGACGTGTTTCCATGACGAATGACCAGAAAAAGACGCGTGTGACGTCATGTTTACCTGCCGTGGCACCGGAATCCAGGCACCGTTTACCCGTTAGCTGCGTTATCGCCTTTAGTTCTATTATTTTTGTTCGTTTAATATGTTAATTCTAGTGCTGGGCACGTCAATGTCGGTTTAATGGCGTCAACGCTAATGCATACATGACGCGTTTCCATAACGACTGACTGGAAAAAGACACGCGTGTGACGTCATATATTTACGTGCTGCGGCAACGGTAGTCCAGGCACCGTTTACCCGTTAGCGCCTTTAGTTCTATTTTTTTAATTATTTTTGATCGTTTAATATGTTAATTCTAGTGCTGGGCACGTTAGCGCGTTAAGGTCGGTTTAATGGCGTCAACGCTAACGCGTACATGAGGCGTTTCCATAACGACTGACTGAAAAAAGACACGCGTGTGACGTCATATATTTACGTGCTGCGGCAGCGGTAGTCCAGGCACCGTTTACCCGTTAGCTCCTTTAGTTCTAGTTTTTTTTATCATTTTGTTAATTCTAGTGCTGGGCACGCTAACGCATTAACGGCGGTTTAACGGCGTCAACATTAACGTACATTAACGTATGATGCGCTTCCATGACGACTGACGGGAAAAAGACGCGTGTGAAGTCATGTTTACGTGCTGTTAGCTGCGTTAGCTCCTTTAGTTCTAGTTTTTTATTACTTTTGTTCGTTTAATATGTTAATTCTAGTGCTGGGCACGTTAATGTCGGTTTAATGGCGTCAACGCTAACGCGTGACGCATTTCCATAACGACTGACTGGAAAAAGACACTCGTGACGCCATGTTTATGTTCCGCGGCGCCGTAGTCCAGGAACCGTTTACCAGTTAGCTCCCTCCGTTAGCTGCGTTAGCTCCTTCAGCTCCAGTTAGCACACCTACAGTCGAACTGGAGCGGTCTGTTTATTAAACGAAAAGAGCAGCGCTACAAATAACCAGCGTACCTGTGTGCGTTAACTTTAGAGACTCATTTTAACAATCGATAATTTTTTTGGTTTTGCTGTCTCGGTTTAAAAACAAAGAAACGGCCTCTTACCCTGCCTTTTCCCCGGTGTCTCCTCTTGGGAGTGTCCACCTCGTAGTCGTCGTCCTCGTTGAAGGCGTCCTCTGCTGCGTCGGCCTCCAGAACCCTCTGTGTGCGGTGAGAGAGAGCGAGACATTACAGCAGAGATAACAACAAACTTTGTTCTCACTGCACGACACAGCTATGTTCGGTGGAATGCGTGATGTAGTGATACGACGACACAAGGAGCAGATTACGTTTACACCAGGGGCCTCAAACTCAAAATGTGAACTAAATAAAGTGAACTTCTAGTCTGGTCAAGTGAAAAAAAAATCCAACAATTTGAGGAATAATTACCAATTTAGTGATTAGAAATGAAGATTATATCTTGATAATACATCATGCTGTTGCAATTACAGCTACTGAGGATGGCATTGCACACCCTTTCAAAGTAAAAGTGTTTGTTTTGATGTATTGCTCACAACAACAACAAAAAAAACATATTTATGAGGGAAAAATGAAACCGTAAATAACAAAAACAGACAGAAATAAAACAGAATTAAAACATTATATCAAAATATGCACGTAGACAATTGTAATTAAAACACTAGACAAGCCAATATGTTATTAAATGTTGAATTTAATCATTTCCAAATAAGTGTAGGGCCGCAAGACCCCTGATTTAATGTCATTTGTGACACACTTCTGCATCATAATTCTAACACAGACACACACACACACACGTGTACACACAAAATCAGTTTGTCAGTAAACGGGAAATCAGAGTTGAAGTATTCATTGGTACAAACTGCCTCTCAGTGAGACAGCAGTCGGCTAATGAGCCCTGCAGGTCAGCTGGGGAACACTTGGCAGGTTGCCTTGACAACCAGAGCAACACTCCACTATCAGTGCCAGGGCCCCTCAGCCATTTGACTGATAGCAGTGAACATTTGAAACATGTGGCTTCTCCGTTCAAACCAGGAGAATCACTCACTCACTCACACACACACACACACACACACACACACACACACACACACACACACACACACACACACACACACACACACACACACACACACACACACACACACACACACACACACACACACACACACACACACACACACACATTCTTGTACTTGCTGCATACTGAGGACTAGGTTGCTGACAAAGTGAGGACCAGCATTTCCACTTTATAAATCAACACAATTACAAATATCTACTTCATGAATGACATCTACAAAGAACTACTGGTTGCAGTACCATTTTTTCTTTTTCATTTTTGGTCCAAAATTTTCCAAAAACGTCATACTATACTATGTCCAAAATTTGAAAAAAAATTGGACGCAAAATTTTTGGTCCAAAATTCCAAAAGGAAATTGACAAAAAAAATTTGACCCAAAATTTGACAAAAACGTCATACTATACTATGTCATCCAGAATTTGAAAAAAAAATGGACCCAAAATTTTTGGTCCAAAATTTGACAAAAACGTCATACTATAATATGTTGTCCAAAATTTGAAAACAAATGTGAAAAAAAAATTTGGTCCAAAATTTGAAAAAAAAAATTTACTCAATTTTTGGTCCAAAATTTGACAAAAACGTCATACAATAATATGTCGTCCAAAATTTTAAAACAAATTTGAAAAAAAAAATTTGGTCCAAAATTTGACCAAAAAAAATTTGGTCCAAAATTTGACCAAAAAAAATTTGGTCCAAAATTTGACCAAAAAAAATGTGGTCCAAAATTTGAAAAAAGAAACTTGGTCCAAAATTTGAAAAAAGAAATTTGGTCCAAAATTTGAAAAAAAAAAATTGACCCAAAACTTTTGGTCCAAAACTTGTCCAAAATATGAAAACAAATGTGAAAAAAAAATGTGGTCCAAAATTTGAAAAAAAAAATTGACCCAAAATTTTTGGTCCAAAATTTGACAAAAACGTCATACTATAATAAGTTGTCCAACATTTGAAAACAAATTTGAAAAAAAAAATTTGGTCCAAAATTTGAAAAAAAAATTGACCCAAAATTTTTGGTCCAAAATTTGACAAAAACGTCATACTATAATAAGTTATCCAACATTTGAAAACAAATTTGAAAAAAAAGAATTTGGTCCAAAATTTGAAAAAAAAATTGACCCAAAACTTTTGGTCCAAAATTTGACAAAAACGTCATACTATAATATGTTGTCCAAAATTTGAAAACAAATGTGAAAAAAAAAGCTTTGGTCCAAAATTTGAAAAAAAAAATTGACCCAAAATTTTTGGTCCAAAATTTGACAAAAACGTCATACTATAATATGTCGTCCAAAATTTTAAAACAAATTTAAAGAAAAAAATTTGGTCCAAAATTTGACCAAAAAAACATTGGTCCAAAATTTGACCAAAATAAATTTGGTCCAAAATTTGAAAAAAGAAATTTGGTCCAAAATTTGAAAAAGAAAAATTGACCCAAAACTTTTGGTCCAAAATTTGACAAAAACGTCATACTATAATATGTTGTCCAAAATTTGAAAACAAATGTGAAAAAAAAATTTGGTCCAAAATATGAAAAAAAAAATTTGGTCCAAAATTTGAAAAAAAAAGTTTGGTCCAAAATTTGAAAAAAAAAATTGACCCAAAATTTTTGGTCCAAAATTTGACAAAAACGTCATACTATAATATGTCGTCCAAAATTTTAAAACAAATTTAAAGAAAAAAATTTGGTCCAAAATTTGACCAAAAAAAAATTGGTCCAAAATTTGACCAAAAAAAATTTGGTCAAAAATTTGAAAAAAGAAATTTGGTCCAAAATTTAAAAAAAGAAAAATTGACCCAAAACTTTTGGTCCAAAATTTGACAAAAACGTCATACTATAATATGTTGTCCAAAATTTGAAAACAAATGTGAAAAAAAAATTTGGTCCAAAATTTGAAAAAAAAAATTTGGTCCAAAATTTGAAAAAAAAAATTGACCCAAAATTTTTGGTCCAAAATTTGACAAAAACGTCATACTATAATATGTTGTCCAAAATTTGAAAACAAATGTGAAAAAAAAATTTGGTCCAAAATTTGAAAAAAAAAATTGACCCAAAAAATTTGTCCAAAATTTGACCAAAAAAAATTTGGTCCAAAATTTGACCAAAAAAAATTTGGTCCAAAATTTGACCAAGAAAAATTTGGTCCAAAATTTGAAAAAAGAAATTTGGTCCAAAATTTGAAAAAAAAAAATTGACCCAAAACTTTTGGTCCAAAATTTGACAAAAACGTCATACTATAATATGTTGTCCAAAATTTGAAAACAAATGTGAAAAAAAAATTTGGTCCAAAATTTGAAAAAAAAAATTGGGTCCAAAATTTAAAAAAAAAAATTTGGTCCAAAATTTGAAAAAAGAAATTTGGTCCAAAATTTGAAAAAGAAAAATTGACCCAAAACTTTTGGTCCAAAATTTGACAAAAACGTCATACTATAATATGTTGTCCAAAATTTGAAAACAAATGTGAAAAAAGAAATTTGGTCCAAAATTTGAAAAAGAAAAATTGACCCAAAATTTTTGGTCCAAAATTTGACAAAAACGTCATACTATAATATGTCGTCCAAAATTTTAAAACAAATGTGAAAAAAAAAATTTGGTCCAAAATTTGACCAAAAAAAATTTGGTCCAAAATTTGACCAAGAAAAATTTGGTCCAAAATTTGAAAAAAGAAATTTGGTCCAAAATTTGAAAAAAAAAAATTGACCCAAAACTTTTGGTCCAAAATTTGACAAAAACGTCATACTATAATATGTTGTCCAAAATTTGAAAACAAATGTGAAAAAAAAATTTGGTCCAAAATTTGAAAAAAAAAATTTGGTCCAAAATTTGAAAAAAAAAATTTGGTCCAAAATTTGAAAAAAAAATTGACCCAAAATTTTTGGTCCAAAATTTGACAAAAACGTCATACTATAATATGTCGTCCAACATTTTAAAACAAAAAAAAAAAAAAAAAAATTTGGTCCAAAATTTGACCAAAAAAAATTTGGTCCAAAATTTGAAAAAAGAAATTTGGTCCAAAATTTGAAAAAGAAAAATTGACCCAAAACTTTTGGTCCAAAATTTGACAAAAACGTCATACTATTATGTCGTCCAAAATTTGAAAAAAATTTGGTCCAAAATTTGACAAAAAAGTCATACTATACTATGTCATCCAAAATTAGATTTTTTTTTTTTTGACAAATTGAGTATAGCATGTTATAGCAACCTAAGGAAGTGATTTCAATGAAAACAAAGTGAGGACCGGCCAAAATGTCCTCACTCCGTAAAAATTACCTCATTTTGTTGGTTAAAAACCCTCACTGGTCCTCAGTATGCCAGAACCCAGTACAAGAACACACACACACACAGACAGACGATGAAACCCACCTGGATCTCCAGCAGACTCTCCTCGTCATTCTTAGCGTCTCCTCGCAGCAGCGCCTCCAGCGTGGTGCTCTGAGCGGGCAAGGCTTCTTTGGACATGAGGCCGCCGTCTGCGAAAAAAAAAAAATGACTCATCTTTTTCGTGGTCCATTTCTACAACATGCCACTTCATATAGAAATATATGTATATATAAAAACATTGACGTTAGCTGACCTAATGTAGCTTACAACGGTCGCAGCTATCGAATATTTATATTTTTTGTAATCGAGTATTCTACCGATTATTCGAGAAATTGGATTAAATAAATAAATAAATAAATAAAAATTAAAAAAATCAAAAAGATAAATTGTAATGATAGCATTTCGCGTCCTTGATTAATCGAAGAATAATCGATAACTAAATGTGTCGTCAACTCGTCTATTGTCTAACTGTAGTTTGACAATAGACGTAGCTTTTTTCATGATTAAAACAAGATTTCTGATCGTTTTAGCTTCTTAAATGTGAATATTTTCTGGATTCTTTGATCCACGTAACAAAGAAATCATTAAAACTGAATAATTTCGGTTTGTGGACGACACGATATGTTCGAGAACATCGTCATTTCAAGGTTTGACAAACCAGACGGATTAATCAATTAGGAAAATAACCGTTGCAGTTGCAGCTCTATTTGCCATTGCATTTTAAGTGGCTTATCACTTAAAAGCGGACACATGGTCGTGCAGATATCTCCTCCTACGGCGAAGCTGAAGACCTGAACACACAGTGTAGGAGGGCGAACACGCTGAGCAAGACAATGCCAGAACAAATAAAAGCGTTTTTGACAGTCGCTGGGATCCGCAGGTCTTATTTACAAAGTCTCTCCTCGGAGAGCTTCGCGTTTGAAAATAGGAGGACACACTTCAAACCCGCCGCCCCCCCCACCCCCCCATCTCTAAATCCAGCTTTATCAGCCTCTTTATCTCGCCACTGCCCCCACTGGAGAGACTTTAGCAAAGAATAGTGAAGTGTAGGAACAACACAGGGCTGCAAAGGTAAGAGGTGGAGACGGGCAGGGAGGCCCCCCTCCACCGTGTGGCAGCAGCCCCTCACTATTGTGTCTACACACGTCGACTTTCAACTCGCCGCGACGAGACAGACCCTCAAACACACACCTCCCTCCCTCCCTCCCATAGGAGCTGGGGGGGGGGGGGCTAAAAATAGAGCCAGCAGCAGCCTGCAGCAGGGAGCTGATTCTGCATGCAGCCCCAGTCTCTATAGCACACCACGAGTTAGAGGAGACAGACTGTGGCTGCTGCTGCTGCTGCTGGGTCTGTGCTGGCCACCACCTCTGGCCGGCTCGGCAGAAGAGACACCAGGTTAAATTAGGGTGCATGTCCCCTGTGTCTGGCTCTGGCAGACAAGCATATATATATATATATATATACACACACACAACCCAGTGTTGCAGGAGAAGGGGACAGCAGCGTGCCATCTCACTGGGAAACAATAGGTTACAATGGGATGTGTTTGGGGGAAACAAAGGCTCGGTTCTATCTGCGCTATCAACTCCATCTTGCTTTGGCTCCATCTTCCTTTGTTATTTGTTCAGCTTCCTGAAACATGTGTCCACGTGCACCACGAAGACAAAGGAGATTTCAATCAAAACATAAAAGCATTAAAAAAAAAAAACACTCCCCCCCCCCCACGTTGTCAACGTTCGTTAGGATACGGAAAACGTTGATGACGATGTGAACGCGAACCACGCGCCACACGGGGAAGCGGCTACTTTAGCTCAGGAAGTGAAGGAGGCGAGAGACATAAGAATCGCAATTCTCTTTGACTGCGATTCAAAATCAATATAAAATGTCCCAGAATCGATTTTTTTATATAAAGAGTAGTGCTGCACAAGCTAACGGAGGTTAACAGCGCTAACGCCGTTACACACATGAAGCGTTTCCATGACGACTGACCGGAAAAAGACGCGCCTAACGTCACGTTTACGTGCCGCGGCACCGTTTACCAGTTAGCTCCCTCTGTTAGCTCCTTCAGCGCAGGTTAGCGCGCCTACATTCGAACCGGAGCGGTCCGTTTATGAAACGAAAAGAGCACACGCTACAAATAACCAGCGTACCCGTGTGCTGCGTATGTGTGCCTCTGTTTTTAAAGATTAGCGTTACTTTAGAGACTCATTTTAACAAATTGGGAGTCACGTAAACATGGCGTCACGCGCGTCTTTCTCCGGTCAGTCGTCACAGAAACGCGCCATGTGTTAGCGTTGACGTTAGCTTTAGCGCAGTTAGCGTGCCCAGCACTAACAAAAAGGCACTTTTATTTAATAAATCGGATTTGTCATTCTGTCTTGCAAATCAGACTGGAGCAGTCGTCACAGAAACGCGCCATGTGTTAGCGTTTGACGTTAGCTTTAGCGCAGTTAATGTGGCATCTGTACTGTTGCTCAGATTCAACAAATAATCAAACCACGTTTGTGTATTTGATGGAAAAATACAAATACTGTACAAAAAATGGCATCAACGTTAACCCACATTAACGCATGACGCGCTTCCATGTGACGTCATGTTTACGTCCCGATTGTTAAAATGAGTCTCTAAAGTAACGCTGAACTTTAAAAACAGAGGCACACATACGCAGCACACAGGTACGCCGGTTATTTGTAGCGCCGTTCTTTACGTTTAGTAAACAGACCGCTCCAGTTCGACTGTAGGCGCGCTAACGGCGCTAAAGGAGCTAACTGGTAAGCGGTGGCCCGGACTCCCGCAAACACGGCGTCACGCGCGTCTTTTAACGGTCAGTCGTCACGGAAACGCGATGTGCGTTAGCGTCAACGCCGTTAGCGTGAGATAGTAAAAGATTCCCGGCACCTAGGAGACGGCAGAGACAGGACAGTGTGGAGTGCCGCGAGTGAGCCGCTTCCAGTGGCAACTCGAGAAGGCCAAACTACATTCAATAACATTTATTAAATACTGTCTGCAGCGGGGGGCCCCCGGCCCCCCCCCCAACTCTTGTCTCGCTGCTCCCAGCAGCGGGAAATCTAATTACACGTTCTGCTCCTCACAAAACAAGTTTACCAAGCCGCCGCCGCCGCCGCCACATTTCATCCACGGGAAAAAAAACGACTGGCAGCGTGTTCCGCTCAGTGTGTTGGGAGACGTTGGAGTGATATGCTTTTAGTGAGATTATTCCAGATCATCACCAGTAATCACATGAGGAGGAGGAGGAGGAGGTGGGTGGGTGGGATGGAGGGGGAGGGGAGGGGGAGACAGCTTAGCGGGGAAGAGAAAGTGAGAGGAGCAGGAAGCGGTGTGTGTGTGTGTGTGTGTGTGTGTGTGTGTGTGTGCAGGTAGCTTAAGGACAACAGACGGCGGCGGGGTCTCACCGATCTGCAGGCCGTAGATGCCCAGAGGAGGATCTGTGGCGTTGTGCAGCCGCCTTTTCTTCCTCCAGCAGCGAGCTGGATACGTGTACATCTGTCCGGCTGAAACACCTTCAAACACACAAATTATTTATTTATTTATTTTTTTTAAAGGATGTACAGTATTTGTATTTTTCCGTCAAATACACACACGTGCTTACATTATTTGCTGAATCTGAGCAACAGTACAATACATACAATTAGCATTTTTAGCTTCATACAAGTCAGTCCACAGATGGTTTACAGATCATATAACAACCGACTATAATATCTTTTTACGCTAGCTCTTCAACTAGCTCCTTTTTATTC
The DNA here is from genome assembly GCF_963457635.1 of Microchirus variegatus. Classification (NCBI taxonomy): domain Eukaryota; kingdom Metazoa; phylum Chordata; class Actinopteri; order Pleuronectiformes; family Soleidae; genus Microchirus; species Microchirus variegatus. Next base: position 16,950,762 of record NC_139822.1, read on the forward strand.
CACAGTGTGTTGTGTTTTATTTGCATTTTTACTTTATTTTGAAGGTGCATTATGTAATAAAATCCTCCTAATATGTCACAGAGGAATAATATTCAAAACGAAACCTAAAAGACCTCTGTAATTTGAATTTGAATGTAGTAACCGTTTTTGGTCACATTCTTACATATGGCGCCTTTAAAGTTAAACCTTTACCTATTTAATTCCACCCCGTGTTGTATTTTACCGTTTTATTCGCTTTTTAAATTTTATTTTCCTTTTATCGTGACGCACTTTGAGCTGCAATCCTCGTATGAAACGGTGGTCTACATATAAAGTTTATTATTTATTATTAAATTATAATTATTATTATTATTATTATTAATGTCTAATCCAATCATTTTTTTCCAGTATTGACTAGAGCTGAAACAACTCATCGATTATTAACTTTACTAACTTTTTTCATGATCAACAACAAGATTTCTGATTGTTTTAGCTTGTTAAATGTGAATATTTTCTTATTATTTTCTAGTATATTTTGGTTTGTGGACAAAAACAAGACATTTCCAGGTTTGACAAACACTACACACACACATTTTTTAACATTTTCTGACATGTTATGGACCAAATAATAAATCGATTAATCGATTACGAAAAGAATCATTAGTTGCAGCTCGAGTATTGACACTGATTTGAATTGGTGAAGGTTAAGATTAGCGCTTTGTTTAGGCTGCACAAATGAATGGAAATCAACTTGGTGTCCACAGAAGAATAACTGTGCAAACGTGTGTGTGTGTGTGTGTGTTTGCCCACCCACCGGGGCTGCGGTGGTGCCGCTCCATCCAGATGTAGCAGTTGTTCTGGGCCACCCCCGTCTGCGAGTCCAGGAAGGGCAGGCGGACGCTGCGCTCCGCGCACAGGCGGGCGTTGTAGCTGCGGCACTGCTCGATGGCGTCCTTGTAGAACTGGTCGCCCAACCTGTGCAGGGGGGCGACAGCGGTTAGAGGTTAGCGTCCGGCGGCACACGGCGGACTGGCTGCGGTCGACTTTGGTTTGACAAGCTCACGATTATTAACATAGTTATAGCTGAGGCAGCGACACTACGACGGAATGACAGATAAATAGCGGCAGATGGATCAGGGATTTCTTCCTTCTCTCCACCGATGCCTTAGTGCTCGCTCATTGTGTGGATTTGTTGGCTTTCTCTGCTCTCGGTGATGTCGTCTATGTACAGTTGTGATTCAGCACTATGCAAATAAAAACGAAGTGAATAGAATCAATAAAACCAAGACAAGACGAAAGTAATCCTCCTCAACCCCAAATCGGCTTCCAATCAACCCTGTTAGCATCTATTTCCCCAGCTCACCTCGGCTCACAGGTTGGTTTTCCACTACAAAATAGTACCTACTCAACGTGGGCGGAGTCATCGCCGCACGGCTGCATGAAACTGCTAGTTTTCACGCAACACACCACATACATAAGAGACTGACTCGTGACTTGTAAAGCAGTTGTTTTCAGTGTAACTGAATTATTAGAATCAGTTAAAGGTCACATAGAGTGGTCCTGTTGCACATATATGTTAGTTATGGAGGTCTACTTACATACATTAACTTGTTTTTATGGTCAAAAACCTCCTAGTTGCTGTAAACTAGCCGATAGAAATCCTCTTTTCTGATGGTATTTTTCTGCTGCGAGATTTCAGAGTGAACTTTCACCCCCAGAAGACAGAGTCTTGTGATTGGCCAGTACTATCCAGCACATCCGTTCTCAGAAGCGCAGCGCCCCCCTCTGGAACGGTGGATGCACTGCTCCTCATTATCAAAACATTGTTTTAACAGTGTTTAAAAATAGCTTCGTCACGACTCCCCGCCGAAGTCCCTTTTATGACTTTAAACCGGAATCAGACCCAGAGTCAGAAGACACTGTTGCCCGTGAAACACCTCCACCACGGACGTTATTCTTCTTCTGCGGTTCAATGTACGTAACCGGATGTGCCCGGACTAGTGCCCGGAGCAGGACGATCGGTTGTTCAGGAGAACCGCTGCTTACGTAACTATTACGGGATTTTCAGTGATCTCGTTGAGCCCCGAGATTACAATAAAACACAACGTTCTCAGCAATGGCTGAACTGTTTGTTTCGAACCGTCAGGGCTTAATAAACAAGGTAATGACGCAGATACACACTAAAAAAAAACAGCTATAATAGGAACTTCCGGTCTAGTTCCGCTTTAAATAATGATATTTAAGACATTTCCCTGGTAATTGTTGGAGATTAAGCCACGTTTTCAAGGACAGTTAAGTCTTTTTTTACTGATCTACAGTTCGGCAGTGTTCGGCTCGATTCTCGCGTCGGACGTCTCTTCCTGTGACGGGTACTAAGGTACCAGGCACTACGCTAGTGGAAACGTAAAATAACTCTCGGTCCTCTTTATAGCTCGTCATCGGGGAGAACATTTTGAGCGCTGCTCCCTCTCCTGAGGTCAATCGTGTTCACTACCTACACTTTGTCAGACGGCACTGCAGGAAGGGCCCGTGGGCGCGACCGGCGGGTTACGATTATCATCGCGACACTGCGAGTCTGCAGCCCGTGACCAGCAGAGACTCTCTTCTCCCACTTTAGTTCCACTTTTCTTGGTGCCACTGAGATTTTGGCAGTCCCTCCGGGTGTCAAGAGTTAATATTCAGAGTGAAATTGGGAGGTGGGGGGGGAATTTTCACATTCAATCGCTGCCACACGCCTTGTATGGTAATTAGCCTACTTAATTAATCTCAGCAGAGTGTCTCTCGCACAAGGGCAGGTTCTGATTTGCCTCGTACGTCGAATACGGACGTGACTTGGAAATGGCGGCGAGGTGCGTGAAGTAACTTGGTCCTTCGAGTACGAACATCGCCGGCGTGAGTTCCTCCGCGTGTTCTCCTTTACGGCGTTTACGGAAAAGACGGCCATTTTGGAGTGAAACTAATGAGCTGCGGGGCTGCAAGTCGAGCTTGGAATCTTAAACTAGAGGTGGGGGAGGAGGAGGAGGTGAGAGGCTGATTTGTCAGCGTCTTCCAGATCCTGTTCTCTCACCAATATCCCCCGTCTATAAGACATCATCCGGCGGCAGATAGACGAACGGCAGCCGCGTCGGGAATGCCGTCCCGCACAAAAGCCACCGGACAAAGCCACAGTGTGCGGAGAGAGAGAGGCGTCCTGGGAAAAAGGGAAAAAGGGAAAAGGCTTCGTGTCCGTGTGACTTGAGAAGAGCAAACAGTCGCAGGTACAGGGCGAGTGCTGCAGGGAGGGGGTGGAGAAGCTGAAGTGAAGAATAAAAACAGCAAGAAGACAGGAGGAGGGAGGAGGGAGGTAGGGGGGGGGAGGCTAGACGGCGAAGGCTGAGGTTAAGAGGCACGGAGCAGATTATGACTCGCAACTACGGGAGTTTTTTTGCCACCGTCATAGCGAGAGAGGGTGGCTTTATTGTACTTTATAATCATATCACGACTTCTTTTTCTATTTTTTTTTTCCTCATAAAAGACGTCACGCGGTGTCATAAAAGCACAGAGGGACTTTCTTTCTCAGAGTTTAAGATGTGCAAAGTTTCCCCAAGAGAGCAATAACAAGATATATGACATTTTGGCATTTCTTAAAGGTGCATTATGTAATAAATCCAAAGCAACTGGACCATAAAATCCTCCTAATATGTCACACAGAGACTCAGGAATAATGTTCATATAACAAACTGAACTCACCAAACAACAACAGTACAGACAAAATATTTGCATTAAAAAAAATATTTTGCAGACTGCAAATCATGTTTAGGTTTTGAAATCATGTTTTTGGCATGTGGCGCCACCTACCGCCGTCTACCAATCATTGCAGTCAGTAGAGTCTCAGGTGTCGAGCAACAACGGGTTGCCAGTTTACGTCAGAAAACGAAACCCAAAAGACCTCGGTATTTTGAATTTGAATGTAGTAACTGTTTTGGGCCACATTCTTACATATGGCACCTTTAATAAAACGCCTTTAGTCAAAACTAAGCAAAGACACTCATGACATCACTCGAACCGAGCCGCCGCCGCCGCCGCCCGTCATCACCAGGTGTGGTGGATTAGGTGAGGGGTGGAGTCACGTATATATCACACTAAACGATATCTGTGCTGCTCTACTGTCCTACTACCAACGGCGAACGCGTGACTCCGTTTGCTATTTCATCCGTCACAGATTACAGAGCAGCTTCCTGGTTCAACTTTGACCAGAAGCTCACATTTTCTGTTTTCTCTCTCTCTCATAAAACAAGAGCGGTTTTCCAACCTCTTGCGATAAATGTGACCCGTGACCCATAACCCTGTTAAAAACTTGGGGCTGGAAACGAGATTAAACAGGTCACAGGTTGTTGATATAAAGCAGATAGAGCTGAATCGGTTATTAATCGATTACTAAACTAATCGCCAACTATTTTGATGATCGTTTTGAAGCTTTTTTTCATGATTAAAACAAGATTCCTGGTCGTTTTAGCTTCTTAAATGTGAATATTTTCTTGATTTCTTTGCTCCACATAACAAAGAAATCATTAAAAACTGAATCATTTTGGTTTGTGGACAAAACAAGACGTTCAAGAACATCGTCATTTCCGGCTTTGACAAACACCGATCGACGTTTTTTAACATTTTATGGACCAAACGATTCATGGATTAATCGAGAAAATAATCGGCAGATTAAACGATTGTAAAAATAGTCGTTAGTTGCAGCTCTAAAAGTAGAATAATAAACGTGTAATAATCTCTCCATCAAAACAACAGAGATGTGTGTGTGTGCACATAACGCCAAATCAATCAATCTCAGGTTTAAAAATTAGCCGCTGTTGCTAACGTCTGGTTAAAAACATACAATTACCATCGAGATGAAACATGACAATGTGGATTTAATCCAATTTAATCTATTTAGAGCCGTTTCTGCCGGACGACAAACACAAACACAGAGGTAATGTTTACATGTTACAACTTTTGTGTTTCACTCCGTTTTAACACTGATTTCAGGTTTTTTTTTTCCAAAGGAGTAAAGAAGCTCCTCGTCCTGAACATCTCCCAGTCGAGTAAAAGAAAGGCGAGCGTGTGCACGAGAGTCAGGGCTAACGAGGCAAACCTCGTGGCTGGCGGGGGCCTCCCGTTATCAGCGTGTCAACGGTTCTTCACGCGGTCACATGGTCATGCGTCAACGCTTGTTTTGCATCTCTGACGACAAGATATATTTCGCAGGCGAGCAACTCGGAGGTGAAGCGATGCGAAGAGGCGGTTCTAGAGTCTGTAGGGGCCCTAGGCAAACATTCCCAGGGGGCCCTTCCTTCCGACCAGTGTTCGTCACCATGATGTTACAAATAATCTGACACCAACGAAAAATGTATGCAAGTTCAAAATATTTTTTTTTCAAAATAAATGAAATAACATGGAAAAACCTTGTAATTAAAAAGTATGTGAAAATATAAATGTAAAGAACAATAAAATACTGTAAATAGCTTTTAAAAAAAACATATATAAACTGAGTAATAAAGATATGCATTACACTGTAAATAATCCTCTTCATTTTCCAACTTGCAGAACGATAACTTCACACAGGTTAAAGTGAGGTGGGGCCCCTTTAGGGGGGGGTTTCCTACTGAGATGTCATTGCAAATCGGCCATTGTTGTTTAAGGGGGACGGGGAGGCGGCTGGTCACTGCACATTTCAGTAAAAACAGCCCTCAGGCTCCGAGTGTCGGGGGGCCCCCCTATAGGCTCGGGGGGCCCCAAGCAGTTGCCTGCCTTGCCTGTTCACAAGCTGCGCCTCTGGCGATGCGAGACTTCTTCACGGGGCTTTCAAGAGACGCGATTCATGGATTATCGTCGGCTTTTTTTCACGATTAAAACAAGATTTCTGATCATTTTAGCTTCTTTAAAGGGACACTGTGTAGTAATTATGGGTTTAAATGACCCAAAATCCACTTTTTTATAAATATTATGTGCTCCTGCATTGTCTAGTCGCTGTATAATATTCTTTGTTTCATTTTCGTAGTGTTTCAAAAAGTCATGTTAAATAACATGGTCGCGGGCCGCGGTTGCATAGCCACTGTTAGCAGCGAGACGCCATGTTTCTACCGGAGCCTGTAAGGACAAACGCGAGAGAACAAATCGAGCGTCTCTTTACTTGTAGCGGAAGTCCCGCCTCCTCTCTCTCCGCTTCGTCTGCTACGGCCGCGGTAGCTCCGCCCTCTCCCTCGCCTCACGAACCTCATCTGCTGACACGGAGAAAGACGACGAGGACAACATTTGACCGGCTGAGGACACCGTAGCGCTCAGGGAAGGGAGGGGGTGAGCAGAGGAGCAGTTCTTTGTTGTAAGTTTCAGCCTCTCCTCTAGATGGCACTATAAACTGCTTACTTCTCCTTTAAATGCGACTATTTCCCTTGTTTCTTCGCACCACGTAACAAAGAAATCATCAAAAGTGAATCGTTTCGGTTTGTGGAGAAAAACGAGGCGTTCGAGAACGTCGTCTTTTCCAGGTTCGACAAACGCCGATCAACGTTTTCCGACATTTTACGGACCCGAACGATGAACCGATTGCGGGGAAAAAACACTCGTTGGCTGCAGCTGTAACATTTAAGGACCATGACTTCGGCCTCTGCAGTTCTGCTCAGGAGGCATTTCAAAACGTTGCAGGTGCACTCGCTGCTGCTTTACAGGAAGCTACAGCAGCAGCGACCACATAAAAAGAGAGGGGGAGGAAGAGGAGGAGGAGGAGGAGGAGGAGGTCACGCAGAGCGACTGCATCGTCACAACCACCAATCAGAACCACACACACACACACACACAGAGAGAGAGAGAGAGTCTGGGTGGGAGTAAAAACACCAGATCACACACCTCCACACACACTCGAGCACCCTGACTCACTCAAAGTCGACTTCAACTCCAGCAAACGACAAAAGGTTCAGCAGAAGAACCGACGTGTCAGACCCGCAGAGAACCTCCAGCGGTGGCTGAAATTTTAATGAGCAGCTTTTTATTAATTAAATATCCCAGACTTCAATTTTAATCAGCGGGGATGTGCAGATTACCCCCCCATCCTCCATCCTCAGACGAGGGGACGCACAAACCTGCTGCCACATCTCCACAACAAAAAAATAAAAAAATCAGTCCGGTGGTTTTTAATTTCCCTTAAGTGAACGGAGTTAATATGAAAAAAAAGGTCAAACTGGTCCACGGGAGCGACATCCAATTAGTGTCAAGTGTGTATAATTAAAATCTGACAAACTTGTGAAACGAAGTCAGAAACCCGAGACACGGGCTAATTATAGCGGACGGCAACACTTCATTAAGCACAGCTTATAGCGAACGGGGGTGTGTGTGGGGGGAAATCAGAACATCAGAACGCTAAAACGTCAGCTTGACAGCAGACAAAAGGGAGAATAATATGGACTGTATGTTCCAATGAAGAATAAAGAGCATCTTTTTTAAAAAGATAGAAGATGCGTTTTACGCCAGGTGGAGATTTCATCCGGGCAGCGACTCCCTGACGGGTTAAAAACTGAGTATGAGGAGCGCGAAACTCACTCAACATCGTGTGTTCATACAGATTGAGGGATGGAGGAGGAGGAGGAGGAGGATGTCTGGCTAAAGGCCACTTGCGTGACAGGACACGCAGCCTCTGCGATCGTGTGCGCAAAAAGCCCCTCGTGGGGCGTCTTAAAGGGATAGTTCGGGAATTTTGGACATAAGACCAATTTTCCAACTCAGCCGGTGTGATGGAGACGTCTGGAGACGTTTTCAAGAGATTTCATAAAGTTCTTCTCGTTGCCGAGTTCGCTGATGCTACGGCTAGCGCGAGTCAATGATACAAGTTAGCATGGCATTAAAAACACCTCATACAGACTCCACAGTGCACCCGAGGCAAATCGATTGTAACGGCAGACTATCGATGTACATATCTGTGTTGATAGAATGATATTTGAAACAAAACTAACGTGGCATCGCATGGATTTTTGAGGGACTACTTTCTCAGCACTATACTTCCGCCGCTGCCGGAAGTATGACGCGCTGCTGCTGCTGCTGCTGAGACATAAATCCTTCAAATTGCAAGGTTGGTTTTATTTCAAACATTCTATCAACACAGATATGTACGTCGATAGTCTGCCGTTACAATCGATTTGCCTCGGGTGCACTGTGGAGTCGGTGTGAGTGTTTTTAATGCCATGCTAACTTGTATCATTGACTTGCGCTAGCCATAGCATCAGCGAACTCGGCAACTAGAAGAACTGAATGACATTTCTTGAAAACGTCTCCAGACGTCTCCATCACATCCGGCTGAGTTGGAAAATAGGTCTTATGTCCAAAATTCCGAACTATCCCTTTAAGTGTTGAATTAAAATTAAAAGAACATCTTAACGGAGAGAGGGCAGAGCGTAACAAACGGAAGACTTCGAGCACGTCAGCGGGCCTTTGCGTAATCATCCGAGACGTTATTCCTCGTTTGCGTAGCGCTTCTAAAATGCAAAACACAAGATGGCGGCCTCTGCAAAGCAAGACCCCTTATCTTACAGGCGCCATATGTAAGAATGTGGCCCAAAAAACGGTTACTTCATTCAAATTCAAAACACAGAGGTCTTTTAGGTTTCGTTTTCTGACCTAACTGGCAACCCGTGGTTGCTCCGCAGCTGAGACTCTACTGACTGACACGGAGAAAGACGACGAGGACGACATTTGACCGGCTGAGGACACCGTAGCGCTCGCGGAAGGGAGGGGGTGAGCAGAGGAGCAGTTCTTTGTTGCACATTTCAGCCTCTCCTCTAGATGGCACTATAAACTACTTACTTCACCCTTTAAAGGGTTAAAAACACGCAAACTATTTAGCAAAATCGAGTAACCGTTTCAGCCCCACGTTCTCATTCTGTTGCCCAAGAGATATCGTTTCCTACTGGGAGGAGAACCGGGGCGAAGAGCGCCAACTGGTGTTTGACTGTCAGTCAGAAAACCGCAACTCAGAATACGTGAAATACAGATATTTCCTCACACCCAGGTATGAAAAACAACAGCTCTTAGTGGGCGACGAGATGCAGCAGCGCGTCGTTGTTGTTGTTGTTGTTGTTGTTATGTGTGGTCCCCGGTACCACGGAGGTGCCGTGTGTACCTCTGCGGAGGAGCAGATGGTTCCTCCCGCTCGCCGCCCTAACACTTCCTCTCAGTCGGAGAGAGCGTCTCGCTGACAGATGGGGAACCGGGATCCTGGTCCAAAGCTAATCTCCAGCACCTCCTCCGCTTAAAGGCACAGCGGAGCGCTCTATACACTACACTCTACCATTGGAGACACCACCACCACCACCATCATCACTGCCTCCTGATGCATGCATTTGCAGACATGCTCAATTCTGGTCCATGCAGAAAGAGCAGCAGAAGAAGAAGGAGGGGCTGTGTCTAACTTACAGTGACATGGAATTGGTGAAACAATACAGAACAAAGGAGAAATGGTGGAGGGGGGGGTTATGAGGGGAAAAAGGTGATTTATTTAGGGTGGGGGGGCAAGAGTGATAGGGCCCCCCCCCTCCCTCCTCCCCTGCCTGTGTCAGTGTCAGTCTATTTCCAACAGCCGACTCAAATTGCTGACACTTTGGCCGATTTCGCCAGCAAGCATGCAAACACAAAATGCCTCCTCCTCCTCCTCCTCCTCCTCCTCCTCCCTGCGCTTCACCGGGTCCTCCTCGACCACGTCTGCGCTCGCGGGAGCCAAAGTTGACATGTCGACCGTTCACGGCAACTACAAGCGACTTTCGGAATGTCACACGACAATGTCCGCCCCTGTGTCCGGCAGAGAAAATGGGCTTTTTGTATATATGTGTGTGTGTGTGTATGTTATTCGGCGCTGTCGACAGTTTCCCAAATAAACGTACAGCCCCCACGGAGGACGACACACACACAAAAAAAGCCCGTGCGGAAGCTGCCGCCGTGTCGCCAAAATGTCAGGCGAGCCGAACGCACATGTTTAAGAGTAAATGACAAAACCGTGCGGGATAGAAGGAGAAGAAGTCTACGAGGGGCTTACTTTGACATGCAAAAAGAAGTACACGAAATACATCTGGACAAGCTCCGCGCGTCGTGCGCACACGAGCCGGCGATTCGCATGCACGCGCGGCGCCGCGTCGCCACGCGCGACTCGGCAACAAAAGCAAACGGCACACAAAAGCACCTTAAATGTCTTAAATTACTTACGCTTTGAGTGGATTCTGAATGACAGCCGCCATTTTGCCACAATGTAACGCAATATCGGCGTCTTGCAGTTCTGAGGGAAACCTAGCGAGGCCCACCAATCGGCGCGCAGGGCGAAATCCGGCGGCCAATGGCGGCGCAGCACAGCCGGACAGGGGCGTGGCCTGATGGGGGTAAACTGTCAAAATTATTTTAAAGGGTTTTCCCTTGTATTTAAATTGTGCAGAACAGAATAACAGCACTTTTTTTTTTTTTTTTTTTTTAAAGAGACTCTCTCACTGTATCTTTGGATACAAACCAAGAGAGCAACCCCCCCCCCCCCCCCAACACCCCCATGTGGCGAGGCAGCGCAGTGCAAGTGGCACACAGGATATATCAACATGGAAGCCAGGTTGAATTATTTATTAAAGATAAAATAAATAAGCACCATGCAAAACCATGTTCATCCCAACTTAATCTGAAGGATCGGAGAAGCGAGGTTTAAAGGCGCTGTATGCAAGAATGTGGCCCAAAACGGTCTTTTAGGTTTCATTTGCTGACTTAACTGGCAACCCGTGGCCATTCGGCAGCTGAGGCTCTACTGACTGCAATGATTGGTAGACGGCGGTAGGTGGCGCCACGTGCTAAAAACACGATTTCAAAACATAAACGTGATTTGCAGTCTGCAAAATATTTTTTTAATGCTGTACTGTTGTTGTTGGTGAGTTCAGTTTGTTATATGAACATTATTCCTCAGTCTCTGTGACATATTAGGAGGATTTTATGGCCAGTTGCTTTAGATTTATTACATAATGTAACCTTTAACACACACTTAAAAACAGGAAGGCAACTCCAGGTACACCTTTAATCACGTATATGCAAATCTTCCATCGCGTACAACCACATATCCACTGCTTCAAGTGTCAGTTTTTCAAGTTTTTTTTGTGTGTTTAAAAACACACACACACACACACACACACACACAGTCGTTCGAGCCTGCTAAGATTTAGAGTGTGTAGGTGAGGAGTGTTCATATTGGCACGCGGCCACACAGAGTCCTGTACAAGGGATCTGACATGATGTATTCCCTAATGTATCCTCTGTGTGTGTGTGTGTGTGTGTGTGTGTGTGTGGGTGATGCAACATTCGCACAGATCAATCTATTTTGAGAGACGACGACAACATCATCATCGCGACCAAAAAGTTCCAGCAGCGAGATTTCTACAAAGCATACAATCGTCAGCAAATACGACCCCCGTGTGTTTCAAAGGCATCACTTTGTGCTTTGCACGATATCGATCATGTGACTCGTCGTTACTCAATCAAGCAAAAAAAAAAAAAAAAAAAGAGAAGGTTGTGTTGGTTCAGTATTCTGTCATTGCTATGTTTGAGCTTTTAAAAAAAAAAAAACTAAATATGGGTTAGGGAAAAGGTTCCGTTCACATGTGGTAACTACAAAGAATATAAATATCCATACATACAGTACAACTAATGTAAATAAAATTAAAAAAAACACAACAACACAATATTATAACAACATAGATGAGCTTTGTTCTCGACCTGGAGGCACGAACGCAGTGACGCATAAAACTGTTTTTTTTGAAGACTCACTTCGATAATTTCACCGTACATATGAGCAAACGAGAACCAATTGAAACGTTGAGACCTTCTAGAACGCGTGTGCACACTTAAAAAAAAAAAAAAGTTACGCTGGCTGCTTGGTTATAATTAAAAGTGAGGTTTTTATTCCGAGTCTGTGCTCTGAACAAATTAAAAAGGCCATGGATCTCTGGAGACTATCATGCGTTACCACGGAGTGCCGATCAGTACTTTCAAAGCATAAATAATCTGATGAAATTTACACTCCTCTAACATCAACTTCTATGCCTTTTTTAAATATACACATATACATATATATATATATATACACATATATATGTATATGACATGATTTTTAAAAGTAAAGACGTTTACACTAAGCACAGACACATTGAACCTGAATGACTTTTGGCACTGGCCAGATATCCACTCTCTTCCAGACCTTCTTAGATATGAGTTACGGACGGAAATACTTGATAATCTGGACATCTGGGTGTTTTTTTTTTGTTTTTTTTTAGCCATGGTAAGCTACAGCCTATAACAGCTGAAAAAAAGGCTTAGTGCAAAAAAAAAAACAAAAACAAAGAAAAAAGGTTGCAATACAGCATGCAATGGAGCCTGCACGCTACTACGTCAGTAATAAGAACTGCTAATCACGCCGAACCCCATGGGGTTCTCAACTACCTAGCATCCTTTAAATGATACATCTTTTTTTAAAATATTTTCTGATAGTAGAAAAATAGCTGAATTGAACGTAAAAATGTTGGGATCGGTGTCATGAAGAGTCGCTCCGTGGATGGGAGCGACTCTGGAGTGTTCTGGCTGCTGTACTACAAAGGCCACAGGAAACTCTGAAATCCCAAAGTCTGCTAAAATGTCCTATATATACACACATATATATATATATATATGTGTGTATATATACTGTATAATGCGACTAAAAACTTGGCAGAACCACTGGAGGTAAAGCAGTGATCAAGACTGCGAGCTGTGTGTGTGAGTGGTTGGTTCTCTCTCTCTCTCTCTCTGGCGATCTCCGGCGCTCTGAGGAAAGGAAGGTGGCGCTTCCTGTTAAAGTTCTCCCGGCTTCTGGTTGCAGGCGGCGCACACGCGCACGGGATGATCCCAGCCCCGCGACGGAACCGGCCGGCGCTCCGGGGAGCAGTCGTCGCACACCCCCTGGCCGCAGGCGCGGCAGTGGTGCTTGGACAGTTTGGCAGTGAACTCGCGCTGGCAGTTGCGGCAGGACAGGATGTCCTGGTCGGGAACCCAGTAAGCGGGACGGGCCGCGTCTTTCACCAGACCTAGACGTGATGAGGGGGAAACCGGGACATACAGCATCACACCCGGTACACACATGTACACACGGTTAGTGCCTGTTCAGCAAACAGATTCTTTAAAAGCATCATTTTGTTGTTGCAAACACACGTCAGACGTCATCGGGCATTTGAATACACTTGAATCAGTGATCGTCAACTATTTTGATAAGAGATTCATAATTTTTTCACGATTAAAACAAAATTTCTGATTGTTTTAGCGTCTTAAATGTGAATATTTTTTAGTCGTTTCTTTGCTCCACATAACAAAGAAATCATTAAAAACTAGTGCCGGGCGCGTTAACGCAAATATCGGCGGCTAACGGCGTCAACGTTAGCGCGCGTTTCCGACCGGAAAAAGACGCGCGCGACGTCATGTTTACGCGACTCCCGATTGTTATGTTAATAAATGAGTCTCTAAAGTAGCGCTGAACTTTAAAAACAGAGGCACACATACGCAGCACGCAGGTACGCTGGTTATTTGTAGCGCTGCTCTTTTCCTTTAATAAACAGACCGCTCCAGTTTTGCGCTAACGGCGCTAAAGGAGCTAACTGGTAAACGGTGCCTGGACTCGACTCGACTCGGTGTCGACATCACGCAGGTCTTTTTCTTTGGAAACGTGCGCTTACTGAATCATTTCGGTTTGTGGACACAACGAGACGTTCGAGAACATCGTCATTTCCCAGCGTTGACAAACACCGATTAACCGATTAATCGCAAAAAATACCAGGTCTGAACAGGGACTCATCAGTTTTAACATGAAGCAACACTTTTTAAAGCAAGCTAGCCCTGAGCCTCTTTGCATGCCTCTGCAGCTCCCACATTAGCATGTCATATCTTATTTATTTAAATCCATCTCATTCCTGGACCTCAGTTCCTGTTTCCTGTGTTTGCCTGGTAAACAAACCTCTGCAAAACCTGTATTGTAAAACCCTGACATGCAACGATATTCCTTCAATATAGAGGCCACTCGCTCGCTCCAAGCTTTACTCGCATTAACCCACGTTAACCAATTATTAGTTAGCATTGCTTTAGCGTAGCTTTGCTGCCAGGAGTTCCCACTCTCTAGCATGCAGGGGGGCTCCTCGGCTCCAGTTACCGTTGTCAGAATAAAGAAAGCTAATTTTGTTTTGATTCGAGCAAACCTTGATCTGGGGGTATTTTTGGAAAATGTCAGCAGCGTATCAGGTTATGAAAAACATGTTGCGTCTACCATGTCCTTCACCGCTATATTTAGATCTACAGTAGGGTTAAGCGACAGTATAATACCTAGTATTAATAATAATAAATAGAGATTGACTTAAATAAAGTGCTAAAGAAGCTAAAGAAGCACCTTAAATAATGACCTACAGATAACTCTTTCCACACCAAAATGGTCTTTTTGGGTTTCTAGATGTTGTCCATGCGTGAATGAATGTCATGTCAGCTAACTTGTAACACATCAATACCACTGATGGAGCTGACAGCAGTGGGAAAGGACAGTTAGTGGTGCCCTTTTACGGCATACGTCGGCTTAATATTTACATATTTAAATGCAGTACTTCCCCAACAATGTATTTACAAAGTCTGCATCGTTTGACAGGCGATGATTAACATAGATTTTGTTTTTAGTTACGGTAACAATTTGCGTGAGGTCTATATCAAGTAGGTCATTAGGGCATTCCATTTGCGTCTGAGAGGTTCATTTTCATTTTCGGCTATAAATAGTTACAATGCTCTTCTGCCACAAGAGGGCAACGTATCCACAAACTCACATTTACATGTCAGTTATTCCTATTATAATAATAATAATAAACACTGAACACTCACCAAGCGGGATGTCAATGGCAGTCACGACGACCCCGATGGTATTGGTGACGACCTCGCCGACCTTCCTGGCCAGGATTCCGCCTTCTTCCTCCTCGAGCTCCGTCTCAAGCCGCTCTGCAAAAACAGAGAAGTTAACTCGGCACAAAACCCCCCACAGACGATGAGGACAAACATTTTTTTTTTGAGAGAGAGAGAGAGAGAGCGTGTGTTACCTTCGCACGAGGATCTCTGCTCGAAGCAGGCGTCGCAGACTCTGACGGGGTCCAGACCCCAGCCTCTCTCGGGGACGGGCGCGGCTTTGGAAGAGCAGCCATCGCAGAAGCCTTCCCCGCAGGCACGGCAGTGATGCTTGGTGTCGTTGTCCTGGAAGACTGCGTGACACTGATGACACACCTTGTACAAGATAAAGATAAAATACACAAGAGAAGCCGCCGATGACCACTTAGTTGTTTTGGAAGAGGAGACAGTCAAAGTCTATTCATGTTTAGTCTTGTGACCCCGCGTGCACAGACACCCCCACAGACTGTAAACATCCACTACGCAACTCCTCCTCAGAAGTGTTGACTTGGCTGTTGCAGGCGGGTGAGGGGGGGGGGGGGGACGGGGGGGTGACTGTGTGTCACTTACCGAGATGAGGGAGTTGGGTTTCCAGTAGGCCGGAGCGATCTGATCCGTCAGCCAAGAGGTGACGGCCTTGGCAGGCTTGACGCTGAGCTCTGTCACGGACTGAGCCACGAGGTTCACGCCGTCCAGAAGACGCTGCGCCGCGTTGTTGTTGTCCTTCAAGAAGCCGTCCGACTGCGATAAAGATGAAGAGGGAGAGCGTTTAGGGAAAATGAAGGGAAATGCATTTCACCGGGTTGTTTTTTGAATTGCTCCGGAACAGAACTATCATTAATGGGTTATTTTGATCGTCGATTAATCGGTTTGAAGCTTTTTTTCATGATTAAAACAAGGTTTCCGATTGTTTTAGCTTCTTAAATGTGAATATTTTCTTCATTTCTTTGCTCCATAATTACAACTTAATAATTTTTGGTTTGTGGTCAAAACAAGACGTTTGACAAACACTGATCAACGTTTTTTTTTAGCATTTTCTGACATTTTATGGACCAGACGATCGTTAGTTGCAGCTCTACTATCAACCATTATCACATATTCTGCTCTTTCTGGTGGGAGGTCCATAAAGTTTTGACAAAAAATGTATTTGAAATGGATATTCCATCCATCCAAACTGGAGGCTCTGTACAGTATTTTGGCGTCCTGCCTACAGGAAATGTGACAGGATGGACATTTGTTTTGGAATTTAAGCGCTGCCAGCAGACTAAAACCTGAAATACACACTGGCTATGGCTGATAAAGGAAAGAATAACTGCTGTTTTAAACCTAAGTACCCCCCCCTCCCCCCGGTTTCTGTGTTTCGTATTTTAATTCTAGTGGAAATACTGTTTTCTGTTGTAATTTGGAAAGAAACAAAGAAAGAAAAAAGGGATTTCAGTGAGCCAAACCCAAGAATATTATTCCACTTACCCCTGGCCACACGTGCTGGATCTCAGTGCGGACAACTGTATCCACAGGATCCTGGTTCCCGTACCAGTACTGGCGACTCCGATAGATCACTCCACAGTTGGGGCATTCGATCACGTACCTGAACACACACACAAATAAGAACAACATTTCAGGTATTATTCGCTGCTGGATATATATATATATATATATATATATATATATATATATATATATATATATAGGTAGATTTTAGCTCAGAGTCAGTGCTAAAATTAAGCTCTGTAAAGGTAACATAATCCTAACCCAATTCTGCTGCTACTCACCCGGACCAGGCGTATTTGGCGAGGCCCATCCACGGAGAGTCTGAGGAAGCCGAGGTCTTAGGCACAACTACCACTTCCTTTCCTCCCTCATAGCAAGCCTGAGGTGAAAAAGCCACACAGTTAGAAAAGTCAGTGGTGTGGTCGAGAGAATTCTCAGGTGCGCGTCCGAGTCATTCTTACCTTACAGGTGTAAATGCGGTTATCGTACTGAGGAGAGTAACGGCAGCGATGCTTTGCCTTGTGGCACACGCCCTCTGCGACGTGGTTCATGCTGTTCTTGCAGCCAGACCTACGTTAATAATAAGTGGGAAATAAGCGAGAAGATGATTGTGACAATTACGGATACAAAAAAAGTTAGTGCTGGGTGCGATAGCGGCGGGTAACGGCGTCAACGGTAACGCACGTTAACGCATGACGCATAACGAAATGAGTCTCTAAAGTAACGCTAAACTTTAAAAACAGAGGCACACATACGCAGTACACGGCGCTAAAGGAGCTAACGCTGCTAACCGGTAAACGGTGCCTGGACTCCGGTGTTGCGGCACGTAAACGCGACGTCACGCGCGTCTTTTTCCGGTCAGTAGTGCGTTAGCCTAGTGCCCAGCACTAAAAAACAAAATATATATATATATATATATAAATAAAGGTATAAAGTACTGACCCGCAGCTGAGGCACAGGGTGGAGCAGGTGAAGTATTCATCAGGAAAGAAGCAGCTGTGAGACACCAGCTCACCAGATACTTCCCCACTGAAACGCTCACTCAGTGCCTGCAAGAGAGAAGCAAAGAAAGAGTCAGACACTTAACTCCTAAGTGGTAGTTATGTGACATAAAAACAACGCGATTTACGAATCCACACACACAGCCCTACCTGCAGTGCTTTGAAGATAACCAAAGGAGTGCGCGGAGAACGGGTAGCGTTGTTGTCCAGGAGCTGCGCCAGTTTGTTCTGCAGGCCGTGGAAGTCCGTAGGTGGGTTGAGAGTCTGCGTGCCGCAGTAATGGACCGAGCTGAAGGCCTCGGGAAAACGGGACACCTTCCTGAAGCGCTCCAACAGCAGCCGGTCTACCGACTCTGACGACTTACCTGCGACAATGCAAAAATAAAAGGGGTGCAAATACGACACATTTGTCAGAATAACCTGCTTCAATGTACCTTTTTTTTTAAGAACGAGAGCGAAAAATAAAACGCTGTGTTTGTGAAATACCAAAGTGTTGGGAATGCTGTATCGTCAGCCATCCAACAACAAATCTGCATAGTCAGGACAGGAGCCAAACACGTGCAGCTTGTTACATTGGTTGTGCAACAAATCACATATGTGTATTTGGTTTATAACATATCTTCCATAGTTGAACTTCTTTTTTCACTCTTAAGAGCACTGGTTTTGTCCTAAATGTTATTTAATTGGAGCACCTAGTAGACATGTAGTCACTAGGAATTTACCAACTTCCTACCAGAAGTTGGAAGTTATGAGGTCATATTTAAAGTCATAATTTAAAACTGGCTGACGGCATAAAGTACCAGTTCTACCAACTGGACCAAAACTTCACTGACAACATTTCCTGTTTAGACCAAACTGTAGCATTCCCCCTTTTACTTAACATTTGGAATTCTGACTGTTCCTTAGGGTGATGAAAAACAAGGAGAAAACGCTGCGTGCTAACGTTGACTCAGCCTGTAATTATCTACAGCGGTAAATCTTAAAAGGCAGCGGTAGTTTACGCTCATTCCATGCATTGACCACGTGCTACGCTGCTGGAACTCCTTGGTTAACCGCAATTGAAACGTTTAGATTATTTACCTGAGCCAAGCAACTTAGTGTGAACCGTTTCGTGGAAGATGACCACCGCAGGACCCAGGGTGGACAGAGGAACATCCAGCCCACAGCGTGCCGTCGTGGCCTTCAGCTCCTTGGTGAAATGCTTCAAGTAGGCGTCCGAGGCGTCGCCGAGGAACTTGAAGAGATCGTCGTGGAGCCGGTCGGCGTGGGTGCGGTAGATGATGAAGTCAGAGATGGCTAGCACCTTCAGTAAGAGACGGGTCCTCTGGCCCTGTTTCGAGCTGTTTCCGAGCAGGCCCTCCGTGTCGATGACCACTACTTTATGGATGGGGTCAAACGCTGACCACACGCCCACCGTGCACGACTCTTGTGTCGGAGAAGTCTTGAAAACCTCTCTCCCCAAAAAGAACGTGTGGTTGAGGGTGTGAGATTTACCCTCTCCCGTGTTCCCGAAGATGGACACCACCTTCAGCAGCTGGTCTGGGATACAGCTCAGGCTATTCAGAAATGAAGCTTCATCTTTTACCTTTGGAGAAAAATAGAATTGTGAAAAAGTGACTTTATTCTCTACTCTTCAATAGCACATGGACAAATGTGCTGTGCAAACGTCTTAGGACGCCTCAGTCGCTTAATTGGAACGTGTCCAGAAACAACTGGAAACAACAAGTTTTCAGAAACAGCTTCTACAGGTTAAATTGTTCAGCTGAGCAATAACAACCCTGAAAGTGGAGAAAGCTGGTGGTGCCTTAAGACTTTTGCACAGCGCTGTATAAGGATGGCACACTGGGTATTTTGATGGTTAAAAACGTTGTCCAACTCACCTGCATTTCCTCATTCTCATCCACCAAGAGAAAACTGGACACCTTCTCCAGAAGTTTTGCCCTCTGAGCTTTGATTTCATCGACTATTTCCACAGCAGGCTGAGTGGATGCTTGGACGGTGTTGATGACCTCTGCGGGTTTAGGTGGTGGAGGGAAAGATGTGAGCTGGTGCTTCTTCCTGCTGCCCCCACCGTGGGAGCGTTTCTGGCAGTCCTGGCACAAGTTAAGTTTGCAGTTCTGGCAGCGGACCACAGCTCTGTGGCGTTTGCCGTTGTCTCCATTGGCTCCTTTGCAACAGTCACACAGGGGGACGTGCCCGGGGCTGATCTGGAACCGCGTGTGGTTCTTCAAATCGTCCTGTTTGTGCACCTCTAGCTCGCAGCGAACACACTGCAGGCTTTTGCAGTCGTCGCACTCAAACGCTGCCTCCTCAGAGCCACCACAGGCGTAACTTTCTTGACATATTAGATTAGTGTTTACTCCTTTTTCTGAAGATGAGCCATGCCCATTCATCGTTTCCTACCAGGTTAAGTGGAATACAGAGCAGTGCTTAATGGAACAGCTTTGACAACAACAACACCAGCTATTTCTAATTAGGAATCAAGGAAACTGCATATAATATATAATAATACCGACACCTGAAATGCTAAATTACAAAATGACCATGTGTGAATTATGAAATTAATTATTGCAATATAAATGTTATTATAGTTCAAATAATGTCTTATTACATTAGCATATATTATGATAAGGCAATTAACTTGGAAAAGACGTCTTACAACTGATATCTTGTTCGCTTGTTGGGTGTTTTTAAGTTAGCAGTTAGCTGCAATGTTACCAAAACAGACCTAAGCTTAACGATTAAATCCACAGAACACGACACAAACCACGGGCAGCGAGCAGCAACCAAAACAATGAACTCTCCCTGGGAGAGATGAATGTGCAACTATTGATGCTAACAACAGGCTAGCTAGCGAACTGACCCTCAACACAAGCTCGCTAGCAAACTCTCGAGACAACAACCGAGCAGCAATACTTAGCTTACAGCGAGCTGGTTTCTCTGTGACACGTTCGACTTTTTGTTATCCAACCAAATAAAAGCTGTATTTACAGAGGCAGAGAGCCGTGTAGGTGCATAGCCGTCCAAACAGGCAGCTAGCCTCCTGCGGGTCTGTTAAATGAGCTGCCACAACATATCAACAAAAACAAAATGTAGTCGACGTCAGAAGGTTTGAGGACCTACGTAGACTCTTTGACTTTGATGAATCCGTGTTGTCCGGTTTAAAAGTCCTTTTTCCGACAGTGTCACTTATATTTCAGTCCGTCCGAGCCGTGTCATTGTTTTGTTCTTCAGCCCCCCCTCCCTGACAGATTTTCGTCTCTAGCTACGTTATTTTGTTGCCAGGTCAGATCAGCTGATCAGATTATTTTCAGTCACAGGGTCAAAGGAGGGTGGAGTGCAGATGCATGACGGGAAACGCAGTTCTGCGGAACCTTGGTTGTATTCGGCACAGGGTTGATGTCCCCAAATGTTATTGCGTGTTTATATTATATTATATTATATTATATGACATTATATTACGTCATATAATGTGACGTAATATAATATAATAACTTAAGAATGTTTTTGTTTAATTCTTGAAAGTAGAGCTGAAACAATTACTCAATTATTAATCGATTATTAAATTAAATTAATCGTAAACTATTTTGATCATCGATGAATCAGTTTAAGTTTTTTTTTTCATTATTTAAACATTTATTTTCTTTCTTTTCATATTTATGAAAGTTTAAGTTTTTTTTGTTTTTTTAAGATTTATATATACGTGTGTGTTTATATGTATGTAGGTATGTGTATGTATATGTATGTATATATATGTGTGTGTATGTATGTATTTATATATATGTATAGATTTTATAATTTTTTTTATTATTATTATTATTTTAAATTATTATTATTATTATTGTTTTATTTTATTTTTATTTTTGGGGTAAATACAGTCATGAGCTACCTGAAATTATTTTTGGCTTGGATGGTGGTTTGTTTTCCTTCCTGTTTTTATATTTTTGTGAATATAGAGAGCACTTGTATGTTGGTTATGTTCAATTTTGATAAAAAAATCTATAAAATCTATTTTAAAAAAAACAAAAAAAAAAGATTTCTGATTGCTTTCGCTTCTTAAATGGGATATTTGCTTAATTTATTTGCTCCATATTTGCAAAAAAAAAAGAATGAAAAACTCAATTAATCGAGAAAACAATCGACAGATGAATCGATTACGGAAAAAATAGTTAGCCGAAGCGCTACTTGAAAGGCACTATATAAATGTATGGTATTATAATAATAATAATAATTATTATTATTATCAGTGTAAGTTGTAGTTAAATAAATCTCAAATTATTTAAATAAATTCAGATGAAAACATTCACTTTTCACACCGGTTTTTTTTAATATCAGTAATTCAACTGTATTTTGTCATCCTATCTATGAGGAAATTCAATATTGGTGGGTGGTTTCAACGGTAACTGAGAATGCTTCAGGATGAGCTTATAGCCTCAGAAGGCCAGATTAAATGGCCTTTGTGTTGTAAACACAGCACTTCAAAGCATCAGCAGGTGGACCATTTGTCCCAAACGGCACTTTGTGTTTTCCCTCCATTTCCTTCACTGACAGTTATCTTCCAGTGCGGGATCTAAAAGTGATTCATCCGGCCTTTATTTCAAAGCCTTGACAAAAAAATATAAACAACACAACAACAACAACAACAGACGACAACAGAACATAGAGGGGTCAAGAAGAAAAGAACATTCACATATAAGAAATAGTGCCATCAGATGTATCTGAAGAGTTTCCTCCATCCAGAAACACAAAACCCCTTGAGTCCTTGAAGCAGACTTTGCTTTTCAGATCGAGCGTCACTGTTCCTGTGCTTGACGGCGGCGGCCACGGCGAGGTCAAACGCCTCCTTGAGGTTGTGCTGCGTCAACGCCGAGCACTCCACGTAGTCGTGAGCTCGGATCCTGCGAGCCAGCCTCCTAGCCCGGCGGGGGCGCACCGCCGCGACGCCTCGCCGGTGCAGGCGGACGGCGACCTCCACGTCGTGCGCGAGGTCGCACTGGGTTCCGACCAGGACGATCGGAGAGGTCCGGTTGCCCGCGCGGATCTGCGGCATCCACTTGGAGGTGACGCTGTCGAACGAGGCGGGGTTGACCAGGCTGAAGCAGAGGATGAAGACGTCCACGTGGGCGTAGCACAGAGACCGGAGATGGCCAAACTCATCCTTGGAAGAGCACACAACGACAGATGAGGATCAGGAGGAAGAGCTTGAATGTTGACGAATAACATGGAACAGATATGGAATATGTACCTGTCCGGCCGTGTCGATCAGCTTGATTCGCGTCGGGACGCCGTTCACGTGAACCAAACCTTAAGGAATCGAGCAAGTTTCACGTTTGAGTCAAGCAGAGCTGCGGATCCTTACCCTAACCCCCCCCAAAAAAAGGAACTTTTACTCACCGGTGAAGACGTCGAAAGCCGTTTGCCTGTACTCGCTGTTGTATCCGTTGAAGATGTAGCTGATAACCATGCTGCTCTTCCCCACAGCTCCATCGCCCACCAGCATGCAGCTCAGTTCCTCCCTGGGCCTGTGCGCCTTGTCCCGTCTCTGACAGGCCTGTTCCATGTTATCATGCGCTCGCGTTATTTCTCCTCCATCGTCACCAGTGGATCCACGCAGGAGAGCAGCTCTACTGTAAAAGATGTCCTCTCTCTCTACTCCCCCGTGAGGGTTAGGAAACCAATAAAGAGTGGAAGGACACCTCGGATTTGAAAGAACAAAGGCAGCCAATGGGATGAGTGATCCCTCCAACACTTTGATTGTTTCCTTTTGATGCACATTTGCATGGTCACTCCCACCGAGAGAGAGGGGGACGATCACTGTGAAAGGTCAACTCCTCTTGACTTTAGAGGACCTACAGTTTGGCATTAAATCAACGTTATAGTGAGTTGGCAAGTATAGTGTTATTAAAGTAGGGGTTTCAGGTACCGGAGTATTGGTTTTTCTGAAGACTTTAGGTGCCACTATGACCACTTTACACTCCTTACCTCAAAACAGTCTTCTGGGCCAAGAACTTTTTCATTATAACCCAAACCCCAACCCTAACCCTGACCCTAACCCTAACCCTACCCTCAGTGGAGCCCTTAGCCATAACTAACCACTTTTTGACCCTAATCTTGACATTATCTTAATCCTAACCCTACCATAACTACTATCTGGCCCTAACCTTACCCCCAGTGGAGTCCTAAAGTGAACCTAACCTATCTATTTACCCTAATCCTGACCTTATCTTTATCCTAACCCTACCAAAACTACTATCTGGCCCTAACCCTTACCACCAGTGGAGTCCTAAGGTGGACCTAACCTATCTATTAACCCTAATCCTGACCTTATCTTAATCCTAACCCTACCATAACTACTATCTGGCCCTAACCTTACCCCCAGTGGAGTCCTAAGGTGGACCTAACCTATCTATTAACCCTAATCCTGACCTTATCTTAATCCTAACCCTACCATAACTACTATCTGGCCCTAACCTTACCCCCAGTGGAGTCCTAAGGTGGACCTAACCTATCTATTTACCCTAATCCTGACCTTATCTTAATCCTAACCCTACCATAACTACTATCTGGCCCTAACCTTACCCCCAGTGGAGTCCTAAGGTGGACCTAACCTATCTATTTACCCTAATCCTGACCTTATCTTAATCCTAACCCTACCATAATCATTATTTGGCCCTAACCTTAACCTCACCTGAACTTTAAATGCTAATCTAACCATTCTCTGACCTCAACAACTGAATCTAAGCTGGTCCTAACCTCATCCTATCCGGTCTGTGGCCTTCATTTTAATCTAACCTACATCTAATAATTGAAAATGATTATCCAAAGTGTCCTGTGATTTTGGGGGTTAGATGATGGACTGTGTCTCTAATCTTGTTTCAGGACTAGATTCAAACCCCTCAAAAACCCTGATCCACTAACCCTAACTAATTTTACTTTAGTACTTAGTACAAGTACAGAGCCAGAACTTTATTACTTTTACTTGAATAAAAAAAGTTGAATCAATACCTGCTTCTTCAGCTTGAATTTTCCTGTTTTAATGCAGTAAAAATAGTCAGACCAACAGCCTTTTTGACACTCATAAACAGCCCGGTGGTACATTTTTGTTGAAATTCTATGCTGTTGACATATTTTCAAGACTTCAAACCACTTAACCACTTAACCCAAACCCTGAAAACATTATTATTTACCGCAACTTTTCCTTAAAATCGTAAATAATCATCCTAGTTGTCTTCTAAATGCACTTTGTATCAGCAAATCGCACTTTTTTTTTTTTTTTATCTCTCATGATTTTCAATTTTAATGTCTTGCTTTTATTCTGTAATTTCCCTTAATTTATTTCTACGCCCTTGTAAAGCACTTTACGTAAATCAACGGAACATTTACAAAAACAAAAACACTGCAGGGTGTAATACCACTGCTGGCCAACAGAGGGGGGCCTTGTTCTTAGCATCCTCTTCTGCAGAGTTGTGTACCAATCGCCTCTCGTCTATTGTCCATTGTATATTACACAGTGACTTTGTTGTGTTTTTGTTGAGCCAAAAGTGACATTTAATTCATACAGCTTTGTCAGGTCCATGCGCCACCCTGAACATGAATATCTTCATATCACAAAAGAAACCAAAACGCAGCTTATACTCTCGCATGTAAAAGGTCACAGGGCACAGCTGATGATGCAGTCACATTCCTAAATGATCATCAAGGCCACTGCCCTCAATCGACTTCTGAGCAGAACCAAAACCGGCCGATATTATCTCGAGATCAAGAACCCGCGATCCACGTCGTGCTGTGCCGTATCGCAGCTGTTCTGTAAGATTTTGCAGAGTTGGGAAACAAACAAAAAAAAAAAAAAGGCAGCTTTAAACAAAGTGTTGTTCCTTATCTGTCTCTGGCCTGCAGGAAACTCGGCGCGAGCATTGTGTTGTAAGGTCTCCACTTCCTGTTTGCCGTTGTTTCTCGCTCGCTCACTCACTCGTTCTCTTCTCCCTTTTCGCTCCCTCCTTTTTTTTTTTATTTCCCACCACCTGCAGTGTGAGTGATGGAGTTTATTCCCCACAGTGAGAGAGGACAACATCTGCTCTCCCGCCTCCCCAATGAAAGTCATTTTTTGCCGCCGCCGCCCTCACCTCTGACAGCTGCGAGTCACAATGCTGTTCCTTAATCCAAGGTAAATGTCAAACACAGGAAGTGGAGTCTTTAAATATCTCTCCAATGCGTGCAATTTGTTTGCAAGATATGCTCAAACTGTGGCTTAGTGCCTTCAATCCGTGCCGGTAAACATGTTTTGCGTGTTTGCATTTTCCACAGAAATGGATCCTGACACAGATTCACCAGGGTAATCTGCTTAGTAAGGGGTCTCCCACTGCGCTGGGCCCCTAGTGTTTACACATTATGGCTTTTATATGCCATAAAATCAAAGTTAAAGGCGCCATATGTAAGAATGTGGCCAAAAAGCGGCCGTTACTACATTCAAATTCAAAATAACGAACGGTCTTTTAGGTTCCGTTTTCCGACGTAACTGGCAACCCGTGGTCGCTCGGCAGCTGAGATTCTACTGACTGCAATGATGGATTTTAATATGCCATAAAATCAAAGTTAAAGGCGCCATATGTAAGAATGTGGCCAAAAAGCGGCCGTTACTACATTCAAATTCAAAATAACGAACGGTCTTTTAGATTCCGTTTTTCCGACGTAACTGGCAACCCGTGGTCGCTCGGCAGCTGAGACTCCACTGACTCTACTGCAATGATTGGCAGACGGCGGTAGGTGGCGCCACATGCCATAAACGTGACTTCAAAACATAACACATTGATTTGCAGTCTGCAGAATATTTTGTCCGTACTGTTGTTGTTGGTGAGTTCAGTTTATTATGAACATTATTCCTGAGTCTCCTGTGACACATTAGGAGGATTTTTATGGCCAGTTGCTTTAGATTTATTGCATAATGCACCTTTAAATACACCAAAACTGTTGTTTCAGTCGTCCAAACGTATAGCAACAATAGCTAAATCTCTCAAAGAGGCGATAAAAGATTACAACCCCCCCCATAGATGAGGCGATAAACAACCGATTTGCATAACATATCCGGGCATAATGTCACTTTAAGTAGATACATGCCTGAGGCCTTAAGTGGTGAGGATTAGAGCGGGACACATAATGGGAACACTGTTAACTCTCTCCTATAAGGAGTTGGTTGAAAGTCACACCGGGTTGCCATCCAACACTTTATCCTCCATATGGGGGTCGCAGTTGCGGCGGGGGGGAGGGGAGCCGGAGCCGGAGCCGGAGCCGATCCTATCTGACACAGGGCGATCTTTTTGACGCCGTTTTTCAGCCTGGTGTCAAAAGGTCGCGACCCGCTTACATGAATTTGACACAAAACACAGACTGAGGTGGATTAACTTCAAAACGTAAGCCTTGTGTGCGTCGATTTAGATCTCGTACCGCGTCGTTAAAAGCGGTAGCGCGCGACTGTTTTTGAACACAAACAAAATGTCTGTTGCGTTCAGCCCGTTGTGAAAATGAGTTCACGCAACGCCAATTAAAGGCCCGCGCAAACTGAACTTCCGACCCCCCACCATTAGGTGGAGTATAGAGCCTAATCACCTTCCAACAACAGAAGAAGTAATCCTTCGACTCCGCATTCCCGACGGGCCTTTCATCTGTGAACCATTATCTTCTTCTTTGCTAGGGATGCGTCCTAGTCCCTGTGCCCAGACTTGCACCGCCACCCGATGGTGAAGTGGGGGTACTACAGGACAGAGGTGGAGAGTAATGAAATACATTTACTCAAGTTACTGTATTGAATACTTATATTGTACTTAGTTACTTTATAAATCTTCTGCGTTACTGAGTAAAAATAAAAATTCAGCACAATGAAGACCTACAGGGGGAAAATATACACCAGAACCAGACGAATGATGATGTTAGCATTAGCATTAGCATTAGCACCAGCTCTGGCGCGTGAACGTAGAGGGCGCTACGCCAAAAGTGACGTAATATCCTGTGTCACGCCGGGCGCGTGAGCTCCAAAATAGTTTTGGATTTTTGGAGTGATACTTCATCAAAGTATTGGTACTTTTACTTGAGTGGAATATTTGAGTACTTTGAGGTGGGTATTGAGTACCCACCTCTGCTGCAGGACCCTGATGCGGAGAGTATACCCGGGTCAGTGATAGTATACCAGCTCCACATGACTCTCTCTGCGTTTATGAGCGTCGTGTTCGTTGTCCCCCCCCCCCCCCCCCCCCCCCGCTCAGGCTGGTCTGATAGTATTGCCTGACAGAGCCCAATATCCCAGAATGAACGGCGCATTATAACAAAACGTGGCTTCTGCTCACGGAGACCAAACAAAGGCAGGATAAACATCATCAACAACAAAAACAACAAGAGTTACGCTTGTGTTTTGCCTTGTTATTATTGTCCAAACAAGTGTCTAATTTGAGATTATTGTTGAACTGCCCGTGACAATAGCAGCAACAGCAGCTGATCCCTGAACTCACAAGGATTCACGCTCTGTAACATATTCCACATGCACCCAGTTGTTGACTTTTTTTTACGCCGTGGCTAAATTACTACGTCGATTATTGCGCGTTGAGGGATTTTGAGACGAAAAAGAGCGTACAGCTCTCCGGGAAAACTTGAATTCTAGCACCTTGTCGTGCTCCCCAGTGATTCATGGGAATTCAGATCTGTGCGACTCTCCGACCACCTCTGCCCTACCTCCTATCCAAACCCCCCCCCCCCCCCCCCCCCCGTTGTTCACATTCTTGACTCTTGGCCAGCAGTTATTGCAGGAAAGCATAAACTCTGACCGTGAATACATTGTGATCGTGTGAATCAGGATATACTTCCTTGCCTTTTTTTTTTGTTGTTGGATCAGAGCATTTGCAGTTAATCTGAATTAAATGCATAACTGTTATTATTGCATGGTCACAGCTTAGGGTAAACCATGCAGCCTGTCCCAGTTTTTAAGTAAAGCTGGAGCCTTTTGTTGGTCGGAGAGCGTCACTGTCACTTTAGTTACTGCTCCATTAAACCCTGGCAGGAGTCCAGGAGCAGCGCACACTAATCTCCCTCTACCCCCCAGAGAGCATCGCAGTGGGGTCAGGAACAATATTTCCTTAGTGGGATACAAATAAAAATGTGCATTTGCAGCAACTTGGTGCATGTTTTGCAGTGGAAATAAGCAGTAGTCATATTTAACATGATTTGTAATACAGTGTGCGCTATATAATGTGGATGTGGAACTCATCTGTGGAGCCCATGAGGTGATCACTAACGCCAACATGAGACCCCAAAGATGACTAAAATGAGTCAATTTGACTCAAAAGACGACTAAAATCAGTAAATAAAATTTTGTAAATTTGAGCCCAAAGATCACTCAAATTAATAAATTTGACCCCAAAAATGACTAAAATCAGTAAATTAAAATGTGTAAATTTGACATCAAGTTCACTGAAATTGGTCAATTTGACCCTAAAGATGACTAAAATAAATAAAAAAAATAAATAATTATAGCAATATTTGGGTCAAATTCACACATTTTAGTCATCTTTGGGGTCAAATTTAAAAATTTTGGGAATCTTTGGAGTCAAATTTACTCATTTTAGTCATCTTTGGGTCAAATTTACTAATTATAGTAATCTTTGGGGTCAAATTTCCTAATTGTAGTAATCTTTGGGGTCAAATTTAGTAATTTAAGTAAACTTTGCGGTCAAATTTACTAATTTTAGTAATCTTTTGCCTCAAATTTACTGATTATAGTAATCTTTTGGGTCAAATGTAGTAATTTTAGTAATCTTTGGGGTCAAATTCCCAAATTTTAGTAATCTTTGGGGTCAAATTTCCTAATTTCAGTAAACTTTGGGGTCAAATTACCTAATTTTAGTAATGTTTGGAGTCAAATGTGATTTATGAATCCCTTTTCTCACCCGTTGAGACTTTAAAGATGGCCTCCTGACATCACGAGGACTCTGATATTCTCAGGTGTTCTGACTCACTTTCTTAGCCCTGAATCAAAAGGCCTTGGAGGTTTCCTGCCATTTTCCTCTCTGGAGTGGAGTCTTTTTTTTTTCTCTCTCTCAAAGAACAGGAAAAGGGAGCTTTGTTTCCCACACACTCACAGAGCTTCAATATCAATGTCATTTTTTTTACTGTAGACTGTGGCACACAGTCAAGCAGCTGCACAGGCATTGTGACGCTGTGTGTGTGTGTGTGTGTTTGTGTTTGTGTGTCTGTGCGACAATACCAGCCAAACAATGCCGATAGCGTCTTTGCAGAAAGTTTTATGTTTAAGCTGCAGTCACTTTATTCTGCCTCTGTTTGGTCTTTGTGAACAGATTTAATGCAACATTATTGGCGTCCTTCACCTGTCAATGTCTACTTTCATGGGCTCTTGTTTGTGTTTTCAGTCGCACTCCAAACCGGTTTGAAGCTCTCTCGCCTGTCTCCACTTCAAATGAATTATCTCCGCTGAGAAATGCAGGAATGTCATAAAGATGCACTTCAGTTTTGAGCTGACAACATATTTGAGCGTTGACTTTGAGGTCAGTTACGTTCAAATGTCATTTGTGCTTCGTTTTAAGGACCATTTCAACTTCGGGCCAAATTTACGAATTTTAGTCATCTGTGGGGTCAAATTTTAGGAAGCTTTGGGGGCAAATTTACAAATTTTAGTAACTTTTGGGATCAAATTTACTCATTTTACTAATCTTTTGGGTCTAATTTATAAATTTTAGTCATCTTTGAGGTAAAATTAATTAATCATAAGCATTTTTGGGGTTCATTTTACTAAATATAGTTATCTTTGAGGTCAAATTTTCCAGTTTTAGTGAACTTGGGGTGAAATTGACTAAGTTTAGTAATCTTTGCATCAAATTGACTACTTTTAGTAAACTTGGGGTCAAACGAATTAATTTTAGGAAACTTGGGGTCAAATTTACTAATTATACTTAATCATTGTGATCAAATTTACTAATTATAGTCAATCATTGAGATCAAATTTACTAATTTTAGTCAATCATTGAGTTCAAATTGACTAATTTTAGTTATCTTCGGCTCAAATTGAGTAATTCTAGTAATCTTTGGGATCACATTTACCAATGTTTGTTATCTTTGGGGTAATCTTTCGTAATCTTTTGGGAAAGAAAACTGACAGAAGGTCGATATCAAAGTGACTTTCTTCAGAGAAAACAAAAGCCCTGCACTGCTCTTGACTGTGTTTCGGTCCATTATAACAAGTTTTATGAGAAAATAAATACAAGCATACTGAAAGTATTCCCTCTCTAAAACACAAACATCGTCATCATCGGGCTCCCGTTCACACCTGCTTCACTGCCAACATGAATCAAATATTCCCTTTGTGTGCAGTGACGGGGGAACGATGCTTTGTGTTTGTTTGGGAAATTGTTTTTTCCCCCTTTGAAAAGATCACGTTCTCATGTTAATCAGCCAATTTGCGACAGAGTTTCCTGTTTGAGCGGATCCTAATCGCGCTCTGTACGAACGTTTTGCTGCAGCGCGGATTGATGTGGAGCCAATAAAATTAAAAGAAACACACACACACACACACACACACACACACGCAGACGCATCAAAGGCCAAAGGGTGAGATCCCTGTTGATATTGTTATTAGCTCACTGTGATGCAACGGATCAAACATTCACATGTTTAGTTACACGAGTTTGTTTGTATGTTTTGTATTATGACTTGTAGACAAGCGACTGTTCTTGTCTGGTTTATTTCATGTAAGTAGTCTCTAATTCAAATGATAGTTCTGCACTTAACAAAATCTGTGCCGTCACATCTGAGCAACATCTGGCTTCCCTTACGTGAATGTGTGAAATTCCTGTTTCATTAGCCTCACGTGGCACTACTGAAGACAAAGGCCTCATTATGGGGTCAATTTTACAACATTTAGTCATCTTTGGGATCAAATTTTACGAATTATAATAATCTTTGGGGTCAGATTTACCAATTTTGGTTGTCTTATGGGGTGAAATTTACAAATTTTAGTAAACTTGGGGTCAAAACGTATTAATCCTAGTAATCTTTGGGTCAAATTGACACATTTTTGTAAACTTTGGGGTCAAATTTACTAATTTTAGTCATCTTTGGGTCAAATTTACGAATTTGAGTAAACTTGGGGTCAAATTTATTAATTTTAGTCATCTTGTGGTCAAATTGACTAATTTTAGTAAACTTTGGGGTCAAATTGACTAATTTTAGTAAAAACGGGAGTCAAATTTATTAATTTGAGTAATCTGTAGGTCAAATTTACAAATGACAGTAACCTTTGGGGTCACATTTAATGTTGTTGTCCTCACTCACTTTGTCCAGGGCCTTGAGCCATGCAGGCCGGGACCGCTGCAATAAGCAACTTCACCACTAGATGCCAGTGAATCCTAAAAACAAATGCTCCTGATGTTACGAATGGAACTCGTCTCACTCCTTAAGGGCGGGGGGGGGAATTTCATTTAGTTTTAACACACAGGTGCTGACACACAGAGAGGGAAAAAGGTTAAAGACATCATTTACTGAGTCACCTGATCAGCACGTAGGGCTTGTTGTGACCAAAACAAATGCCCGGGCTGTGATTACACGACACACTTCACTGGTGTAAAAAGCATTATTTCAGGTATCAGGGAAGCAGCTGATAGATCTAGTTTCTGAAAAATCCTCCTTTTGAACACCTCAAGAGTTTTATTTGGGCGTTTGCGTGCTCTGCTTTGGATACAGAATCCGTTTTCCTACACACATGCGACACAAACACAAACACACACACCCTGACACCTCTTCATTGCGATCACTGTCGCAGAACGTGGCGTCATTATCGCAAACATCCAAAACATAACAAGGACCGAAGAGGATCACGCCCTGGATGCAACAGGACCACGCCAATCACACGTCACTGTGAAACTCGTGAGTCACGTCTCTGTTTGTTTAATAGTGTCTATCGTTGCACAATAACATGGATGAGTCTGAACTGTGTGAAACCAGATCCAAACTATTGGGAAACCTGGTCCTTGAAGGTGCATCATGTAATAAATCTAAAGCAACTGACCATAAAATCCCCCTAATATGTCACATAGACTCAGGAATAATGTTCATATAACAACAACAACAGTACAGACAAAATATTTGCATTAAAAAATATTTTTTTGCAGACTGCAAATCATGTTTTTTGGCATGTGGCGCCACCTACCGCCGTCTACCAATCGTTGCAGTCGGTAGAGTCTCAGCTGCCGAGCGACCACGGGTTGCCAGTTACGTCAGAAAACGAAACCTAAAGGACCCCGGTGTTTTGAATTTGAATGTAGTAGCCGTTTTTGGCCACATTCTTACATATGGCGCCTTTAAAGTCAAACGCGTCACATCTGGAGCTTTAGTTTCGGTTGTTTTATTGACGGACAGGTTCCTGAGCTTTACTGCCAAATCATTATCCATGGTTCGCGCGTCTTTAATGGACCGCGCTGCACTTACGATCGCAGAAGCCCACTCGCTTTCTCTTCAACACACTTTCCGAGCGACCTTTAACCCCCTGCGCTCGAGCACACGTTAGCATTAGCATTTTGGAGTGTGTGACCACCATCCTGGGCAGTGAAAGGCCAAACACACATCCTCTATGGACATGACCTCTAACCCCACTTTGCGGTAACCTCATAATCGGTGTCTCTGCTGCGATGATAGTGACTGACATCCTTTCCTGAAGAGCAAAGGACCTCAGGAGGGATAATAATATTGATTATAGGGGATCAGAGTGCACAAGGATCACAGTCCATCCATGTAAACGTCCTGTTAGTCAATGTTTTTACTCCATTTTCTCTATTTCTAGAATATTTTAACCTTTATTTCATGCATAACGTGAAACATTTATTTTGTAAATGTATTCTTTTTTTAAATTTTAGTCTGTTAAAATAAAAATACTCACACTAACACACCTTATGGACAAAAATGTCCGCATTGAAACCTGTTCAAATCACTGTTTTTGACGCAAACTTGGCAATTTAAGGGTTAAAAACTTGTATGATGAGGACTAATTATATACATATATATATATACATATACACATATATATACATATATACGTATATACATATACGTATATATATATATACGTACATATACACGTAGATACATATATACACACGTATATACATATATACATACACACGTATATACATATATACATACACACGTATATACATATATACATACACACGTATATACATATATACATACACACGTATATACATATATACACACGTATATACACACGTATATACATATATACACACATATATACATATATATACACATGTATATACATACATACACATATATGGATATACATATCCATATACACGTATATACATATATACATATTTATACACGTATATACATATATATACACACGTATATACATACACGTATATACATATATACATACATATACATATATACATACATACGTATATACATATACGTATATATATATATATGTATATATATATATATACACATATACATATGGTAACACGTTAGATTATATTCACCATTATAATCTAACATGCATATAAGTTGCATACTAGTCCTTTATTAGTAAATATTAAGCACTTATTAACACCTTATGCAGGAAAAATCTTAACTCATGTCGTAATAGAGGTAGAATAAGGTGTTAATACGTGCTCAATGATTACTAATAAAGGGCTAGTATGCGAGTTATACATGTTAGTAAGCACCTCAGTCAATGGTGAATGTGTTCCCTAATCTGAAGTGTTACCCTAATGCCTGATAATCATTATTTTGGTGCGCTAGGTGTGTTAGCGTGAGTATTTTATGAAATACGACACTGCTAAATCACTAAAATTTGATCGATTGGATTTTCTTTTACGGTTATAGCTCTATCGAGCGCGGCTTGTAAATCATAAAGCTCTCACCGCGATGAGGTAAAAGCCTCATAGACGCATAAATAAACAGAGAGAGAGCAGATTAACTGGGTGGAAAAAGAACACAGAGTTCCCCGTGTGTCATCATGTTTGTTGTTGTTGTCGTCCGGGATGATGTGTGATGACATTGCACCGTGACGACGACGACGATGATGTGTCGCAAGAAGCAACCGACAAACAACCGGCGTGTTGTCGACTCTCGCGCTTGTTGTCGCGTGTCTCGCTCAGTTTCCCCCGCAGCCAAAGATAGCTCTGCGGCTGCGGGACGAGGAACCGCGCTTGTGCAATGCATGCGTGTCCATGTACGCACACACATGCATGTACCGCACAGCGTACATGTACGTGACACGTGAGCGCGCGTCTCCCTGCTGCTTTCACAGCTCGCCACCTTTGACCTCGAGTTTTCTGCTGACTTGCACGAAACCACATGTGCCAGAGACAGCATAGCATGTGCACGTTTATGTGTGTTTTTCTAAAAACAGCCATGTGATCCCAGCTGAAACTCTATCTTCTACTCCCCCCTTTTCCGTCGCCTTAAGCCCCCAATAAACTCAGAGTCGGTCACCTTTGGTATGCGCTTTCCTTCTACAGCGGACATTTTGCTATAACGTCAAATGAAATGTGTGTAAATATCACAGGCGTTAACCCTTAAACACACAATTTTGTGCTTTTGGCTTTTAATTTCTAGAATATGTTATCCTTTTTTTCATGCATATTGTTAAAAATGCATTTTGTACAAGTATTTTTTTTATTTTTTAGTCTATTCTAAACAACGTTACCTAAAATACTCGCACTACACACCTTGTGGACAAAAATGTCCTCATTGAAACCCATTCAAATCACTTGTTTTGACGCATTGTGACAAAAAACTTGGCAATTTAAGGGTTAATTTAAGGGCAATTCGTTAACGTTCGACATACATGACGAGGACTAATAATATGTAATGTCTGATTTGGTGCTCTAGGTGTGTTAACGTGGGAATTTTATGAAATATGACATTGCTAAATCATTCATATTTGAGATGTATGGAAAGGACATATGTTGATTTAAAACAATAAAAATAATAACAAATTATAACTTTAATGTATAGAATATTTGAGTCTCTTTTCATGCATATTGTTAAAAAAGCATTTTGTAAAAGTATTTTTAAAATGTTTAGTCTATTCTAAACAACATTACCTAAAATACTCGCACTACACACCTTGTGGACAAAAATGTCCTCATTGAAACCCATTCAAATCACTTGTTTTGACGCATTGTGACAGAAAACTTGGCAATTTAATGGTTAATTTAAGCGCAATTCGATAACGTTCGACATACATGATGAGGACTAATAATATATAATGTCTGATTTGGTGCTCTAGGTGTGTTAACGTGGGAATTTTATGAAATATGACATTGCTAAATCATTCATATTTGATATGTATGGAAAGGACATTAAAACAATAAAAATAATAACAAATTATAACTTTAATTTATAGAATATTTGAGTCTCTTCATGCATATTGTTAAAAATGTCTATTGTAAACAACGTTACCTAAAATACTCGCACTACACACCTTGTGGACAAAAATGTCCTCGTTGAAACCCATTCAAATCACTCGTTTTGTCGCATTGTGACAAAAACTTGGCAATTTAAGGGTTAATTTAAGGGCAATTTAAGGGTACTTTCATTCATTTTTAACATGTATGATGAGGAATAATAACAACATATAATGTGTGATTTGGTGCTCCAGGTGTGTTAACATGGGTAGTTTATGAAATATGACACTGCTTAAATCACTTCTTAATGATTAAATGAACAATGGCTGGAGTTCCATTACCTTGCTTTCATTCCACAGCATGCACGCGCCTCATCGCCGCCACCCTCTCCTGACTTTTATGACCTGAACAGAGCCATCGTCATCATCGTCAGTGTGATCAGAAATACCTGTGTTTGTCCTGCCCTAAAAAACAAAGCATGGAGAAAACGGCCGCTGGGGCCAAATTTTTAATTAAATTTTTTTCTTTGAATTTTTAACAAGATGTTTTAAGTTGCTTCAAGAACATTATGCTCTGTCCAGAATAATTGCTTGTAACCTGAAAAACAGGATGACGATGAGTAAATGTTGTGTGTACATGAATGTCACAGGACGTCTGCCTGGACATGCAAGTTTGTCATTGAGCTGCAAAAAATAGTTAAAAATATTTTTTTTTATTGTACCATATTGTTAGAAAATTAACCCAGTGTACAAGTATTGGATTATAAGATCGATATTAGGTGCAGAGTGTTTGTATATCCTACAAATTAAAAGCCCCAGTACTGTATAACACCTTTCCCCCCCCCACGCAGTAAAACACTGTATAACATGGAATGTCTTGTGAAGGCTTTTTTTAAAATCAAGCTTTCAGCAGTATGCCGTTCTGTTTGGGGGATTCAACCTGTCCAAAGTCACTAAAAATGTTCAAAACCTCCGCCTCGATGGAAAAAAGGTGTTCGTCCTGCACCTCTGGGCAGAAGAGCCTCATGAACTCGGCCAGACGCACCACGTACTCGATGTTGGGGCCCGTTTTGCCGCTGCAGACGGCGACCCGGGCGGCGATGTCTTTGTCCGAGGCCGGGCCGAGGTAGATGGGGTTGCTGGCCGTGGCGATGTAGACGAGGGCCGTCAGCGGAGCCTGGCCGGCCTCCTTGGGCGTGAACTCCACCGTCTGCGTCACGTAGCCCCCCAGCACCACCTCTCTCATGTTCAGGTACTGCAGCGACTCCTCGGCGTGGGAGTCGGTGACCTCGTAGGCCACGCCCCACGTGCAGGCCTGCGTGGAAAACAAACATGAGGTTGCTTAGCGTGGCATTTTTGCATTACATAATAGAAGGAATAGAGGAAAATGTGTGTTCTACATTATCTCCAAAGTCAACGGGGCCGATTAAAGGGCTGTTTCACGCATTTTTCCCACTTGGTCATGTGAAGAATAAACTTATGATCGTGTCCTGAGCACGTTAAGTGCGTTAATGGCGTCAACGTTATAGCATGACGCGTTTCCATGACAACTGACCGGAAAAAGACGCGCGTGACGTCATGTTTACGTGACTCCCGATTGTTAAAATGAGTCTGTAGAGTAACGCTAAACTTTAAAAACAGAGGCGCACATACGCAGTGCACAAGGAACGCTGGTTCCTTATTTGTAGCGCTGCTCTTTTCGTTTAATAAACAGACCGCTCCAGTTCAACTGTAGGCGCGCTAACGGCGCTAAAGGAGCTAAAGCAGCTAACGGAGCTAACCGGTAAACGGTGCCACTATTTATAACGCATGAATACTTATTAGCACGTAGTTTATAAACACAGTTCTAAATGTTTTACCCATGAGCTAAAGTGTTAGCATGTAATGAGCGACTGCTGGACACGGTCGACGTCAAACCGCCGTTCTAACGCATGCCGCGTTTCCTTTGACGACTGACCGGAAAAAGACGCGCGTGACGTCATTGTTTACGTGTCTCCCGATTGTTAAAACGAGATTCGAAAGTAACGCTAAACTTTTAAAACAGCTGCGCTTTTTCAATAAACAGACCGCTTTAGGTCTAAGGCTAACGGCGCTAAAGGGGCTAACGGAGCTAACTGGTAAACGGTGCCTGGACTCGCGGTGTCGCGGCACGTAAACATGACATCATGTGCGTCTTTTTCTGGTCAGTTAACCTAGTGCCAAGCACTATTAAGATCCTACGTTGTGTTTGTTTATTTCACATTCTCGTACATTCTTATTGCATTTACTCATAGCACTTGTTACGATTTACAGAAACCCAGTGAAAAAAGTGACTTTGACGACAACTAGTAGTCAATTTTCTGTTATATATGTTGTTTTGAGGTGTCTCAGAGCGGCCGTTTCACGGACACATTCTCTAAAAATGAGTGACAGGGTCTCTGCGGGTTTCAACAAGTCAAATTGTTGTCGTTGTTGTTATCGCATCCTCAAAAATCTAAACATTTCACGGCGAGACTGAAGTTTATAGAATTTTAAGATCTTTCAAAATTGTGTTTTTTGACTTTATATGAGATTTTAGGAGAATTTTAGACATTTTAAGGCCTTACATTCAAATTATTGGATTATTTAAGACTTTTTAAGTTTATTTATTTATATCCAAATCCAACTTTATTTATAAAGCACTTTAAAACAACCAAAGTGAATCAAAGTGCTGTACAGACGAATGAATAAAACACAATAAATGAAAAGAAAATACATTAAAAAACCATAATAAAGACAGTAAAAATAAATATATAATAAATAAAAAGTACATATACTTACATCCCAGTCTTCTACAAGTGTGGCCACTCTTGCTGGCTGCAGAGAGGCAAAGACACAATCATGCAACAAGTGTTTTTTACCTCACAATAATAAATAATACAACTATATTTAATAATGTGACTATAAAGAAGTCTCACCCTGTCTTTGTCCCCTCGGTAGAAATCGTCTCCGTGCCAAAAGCGTCTCTTGAATCCTTTAATGAAGCCGATTTTGCTGCTCTGGAAAGCAAAGCCAGGTTTCCACACCAAGGAGCCGTATCCAAAAACCCACATCTTGCTCTTCACCTCCTCCTTTACACCGTCTTACTTCTTTTTAAACCCTTAAAACTTTTTTTTCCCCTTACATTCAACTGTAAAGACGCCAAAGTATCGCGTATCGTCCTGTTTACGTCGACATTTCACACTAACTCGCACTTGAACGCACCACTCGCTGTGCGGTCAATGGTCCCACTGTATTCAAAAAACACGTGCATTTGTTTTCCCAGCGCACGTCACAGCAACACGGGCGTCGACCAATCACAGCGCAGAGGTGAGGGGGGGGGGGGCGTTCCCTGACAGCGGGTAAGCCAATCAGGACCAGTTCACTGTGGTGACGTAGCGTTGTTATTATTATTAGTGAGTAGTTTGACGAGGTGGAGGAAAATATGTTGCACTATCTTTATTAATAAACAGTTTCGTTTCAGGATATTAATTAATAAATATACATATACTCTCCAGTGTATGTATATTTGAACCTATTACTGATTTGTATCTATATTTCCTTATTTATATCGTGTTTCTATTATTTCACAACAAAAAATAACTAGATCTATATTCACTTTAACCTCTAAAATAGCTCGGCAGAGGCGAGTCTAGTGTCTGTAGGGGCCCTAAGCAAAAATTCCCAGGGGGCCCCTTCATTCCAACCAGTGTTCTTTACCATTACGTTATAAATAATCTGACACTAACGAAAAATGTACGAGTTCAAAATATTTTTTTTTTTCCCCGTAATTAGTGAAATAACATGGAAAAACCTTGTAATTAAAAAGTATGTGAAACTATAAATGTAAAGAACAATAAAATACTATAAATAGCTTTTAAAAAAAACTATATAACACTGTAAAGAACCCACATTATAAAACAATATAAATATATAGAACAATAAAATACTGTAAATAACTGAAAAATTAAGTAAAAAATTACACTGTAAATAATCCTCTTCATTTTCCAACTTGCAGAACGATAACTTCACACAGGTTAAAGTGAGGTGGGGCCCCTTTAGGGGGGGTTTCCTACTGAGATGTCATTG
Organism: Microchirus variegatus; assembly: GCF_963457635.1. Taxonomy (NCBI): domain Eukaryota; kingdom Metazoa; phylum Chordata; class Actinopteri; order Pleuronectiformes; family Soleidae; genus Microchirus; species Microchirus variegatus. Next base: position 16,990,716 of record NC_139822.1, read on the forward strand.
CAAATCGCCCATTGTTGTTTACGGGGAGGCGGCTGATCACTGCACATTTCAGTAAAAACAGCCCTCAGGCTCCGAGTGTCGGGGGGGCCCCCTATCCGCTCGGGGGCCCCAAGCAGTTGCCTGCCTTGCCCGTTCACAAGCTGCGCCTCTGCACACAGTATTATGTGTCTGTGTAAGGTTTACTCTGCAGAAACTTTTGGAAAACATTTCCTCTCCCCTGCAACTTCAACTTCACACAAAGCTTGCTGCCCCCTTGTGGCAGTAAAAAGGACCTAAAGAGGAAGAAACACCACAGGGCTCTTAACTGGTGTGCGTAAAAACTACTTACTACGTCACCAAACCTCAAATCTAATCTAGAATTGTGTACTTTTAGAGCTCCGGTTTGTATTTTTTGTGTGTGTGGGTTTTTCCAAAAAAAGTCTAAAAACATGCAGATTTTTGGGGGATTACACTCTAAATCGGGGTCGGGGGGGGCTCAAACTCAAAATGAACTTCTAGTCTGGTCAAGAGGGGCCATGGCAAGAGGATATGCAAATATTTGGGATGACGTCGTACGCCCTTTCAAAGTAAAAGCGTTTGTTTCCATGTGTAGTTCGGGCAAAATTAAAACGGTAAATCGCGAAAACAGACAGAAATTAAACATTAAATCAGAATATACATGTAGACAATTGTAATTAAAACACTCGACAAGCTTACATATACAATGTATATATTTATATGTGTATATATTTGTATATGTATATATTATACATATATGCATATTATACATATATACGTATATTGTCCATGTATATATACATATACACTTACATATACATATACACACATATATATACATATACATATATAGTACACACATATATACATACACATATATATATATATATTGAATGTAATAATTTCAAAATAAGAGTAGCACACTTTCATAAGCAGTAAAGTGAACCCTACTGGTTGCTTTAAACCGTATTTTCCGCACTTTAAAAGCAGATAATGTAATAAATAAAGGTTTTGTATAAGATTTTCGGCATAAAAAAAAGAAAAAAAAAAGAATATTTAATTGAAATACCTTGTGTTTCCAGTTCTCGGCCGACCGCGACACGTAGATGTACAGAAGCACGCGAGAGACGCAGTACAGAAGAGAGATCACGAGGACTCTTTTATTTTTCCACATACAGTTATTGTCTTAAATATAGATGTTGTTGTTGTTGTTGTTGTTGTCGTGTGTTTTCCCCTCTACATAACTGCCAAATTACAACACTGTCACCACCGATTTGACTGATTTCGTGGACATACACAGAATAAAAAAAAAAAATCATTAGAACTGATACCAGGGGCCAAAATCTAGATTATTCTCACTATCCGACCACATGTACACTTAACCACCGAAGACCAAAGAAACAGTGTACCAGATATGTATTCATTGTTTATATATACATAAATATATATATATATTTATATACTATAAAACAAAAAAATAAAACCCTGACAACACTTGAAAAATAATAAATTCACCTTTTTGAGGGGGGGAGGGGGGGGGGGGCGTCGACTTCAATAAAAACAGATCCATACTTCTAATCTGAACATATAAATATACAGTATATACAAAATAATCTTATAAAACAACAGAAGAACAACAAAGATCAGTGCTTCATATTCTTAAATTACTTAATTACAAAATGCTAATCTTACAGCGTGTAGTAATTTCCTCTGGCGTCCTTGGTGTGTGATAGATAAGACGGTCACTCTTCGTGTGTGTGTGTGTTTTTGTCTTTTATCGAAAAAAAAGCTCTTGCATAAAAAGTCAAAACAAGGCCCCCTTGTGGTTTAGTTTGTAGCATATATTGCATCTGTATTTTTGATCCTTCAAATTTTTTTTTCTGCTGTGCAAAGGAATCAAAAGAAAAGGCCGGGGGGGGGGAAACGATGCGTTTAAGGCGGGTCTGATTAATACATTCTTCAAAAAACAAAATGAACCGTTTTCAGTAGTTTGTCGATCGAGCACAATGCGGATTCATGTTAGTCTTGCATAGGCCACTGAAAAAAAGGCTCCTTTTCGGGTCGATTTGTCGATCGCTGATTGCTGCAACAACGCGGCGAGAGTTGGAGACGGTGGTTTTTTCGACTTTCGGAAAAACGTCGATAAATCGCGATAAAAATAAGTCGGGGAGTCGCCGCGCGCGTAGAGTCTTTACATTCTCACAAAGTTGAGTAGCTTCAGTGCTGTTGCATTTCCACGAGTGCACCGGGCGCTCCCATCCAGTTATCAAGTTTCTTTTTTTAATTTTTTTTTTTTCCCCAAGAGCAGCAACTTTCATTTAAATAAAAAAAAAAATCCCAGTCCCTCCACACTCACATGTAAACAGTCCAGAAGAAATCGATGAATATCAATAATAATCCTTGTATTATACCTGAAAGAGAAGACGAGAGACAGATTGAGGATGACTTAAATAAAGTCTCACACACACACACACTCACACACACACACACACACACACACACACACACACGCACACACAGAATTCCGTCACTTACCTCAGTTGCAATGATGCACTCGTTCTTCTCTGCTATCACAAACACAGACTGGTACACCGAGTCTCTGGGAGAACATATCGTCGATATTCTGCACTCAGGCCTCTCACTGTGAATCAAAGACACTTTTCACGTCAGTTCAATGTCAAGTTCCTACTTTAATCTCAGAATTCTGACTTTAATCTGATCTCACAATTCCAATTTTAAATCTCATAATTCAAAATGTATGCCTCAGAATTCCAACTTTTTCTCAGAATTCCAATTTAAATCTCATAATTCCGACTAATCTCGAATTCTGACTTTTTCTTTAATCTCAGAATTCTGACTTTTTCTTTGATATCAGAATTCATATATAGGTTCCTCAAAATTACGACGAATTCAGATTTTGTTTCCACAGAATTCTGACATTTTCTTTAATCTCTGAATTCTGACTTTTTCCTCAGAATTCCGATATTTTCTCAGAATTCTGACTTTTTCCTCAGAATTCCGATATTTTCTCAGAATTCTGACTTTAACCTCAGAATTCCAATTTAAAGATCATAAATCTGACTCATATCTCAGAATTCAAACTTTTTCCAAAGAATTCTGACTTTTTCTCAGAATTCCAACCTTTTCTGCAGAATTCTGACTTTTTCTCTGATATCAGAATTCATATATAGGTTCCTCAAAACTACGGCTTTTTTCTTTAATCTCAGAATTCAGATTTTGTTTCCTCAAAATTCTGACTCTAATCTCAGCATTCAAACTTTTTCCAAAGAATTCTGACTTTTTCTTTAATCTCAGAATTCATGCTGTGTTATTATCATTTTTGTTAACATGTGACTGTGTGGTTAGCACGTCAAACCCAATTATTCAAAAACACACTCACCTGTACTTTTTACTTTTGTCTTCTGTCGTCTTTTCACAGTTTTCATCTTTGCCCAGAAGGGACAGTTCGTCCTTGTACCCTGTGGAGGTTTTATAGTCTCGCTGGTAGTGGTTGATGTGTTTGTGATTGGACTTTTCCCGACTGTCCACCTCCAAGTCTATCATTTTATTGGTGTTCTTGAGCTCCGTCGTCGAGAGGAGGTTCTCTTTCTGGAAGTCCACCTTGGAGAGGTTGTTCATCGCCTCCTCCTCCGAGTCGCGCTCCTCGTCTCGCTGCTTCCTCACGTGGCGGATCAGAGCCGCCGCCATGCAGAGGATCACCAGGACGACGACCAGGCCTGCGCCCATGCTGACGGCCACCAAGCTCAGCTTATCGCTCGACTCCCCGCTGACTTTAGGGCTGGGCGTGTTGGCGAAAGGTAAGTCGTCATCATCAGGCTGGCACTGGGGTCCGGTGAAATGGGCGGGGCAGACGCAGGTAGCTCGGCCTTTATCTCCCGCGACGCAAGTGCCGCCGTTCAGGCAGAGGAGGGAGGCGCAGACGTCCGTGGGCCTGTCGCAGTGACGGCCCGCGAAGCCGGGCGCGCACGTGCACGTGTAGTCGTTCATGCGGTCGACGCACGTGGAGCCGTTGGCGCACGGGTTCCTGGCGCACTCGTCGATGTTGATCTCGCAGCGCAGGCCCGCGAAGCCCGAGCGGCAGCTGCACAGTCGGAGGTTACCGTGGACCACGCAGTGTCCGCCTAACGCAAAACAAAAAACAAGATTTTTCACACACACAATCATATAAAAAAAAAAAAAAAAAGAGCGTAAGCGCCGTCAACGTTAACACACGTCAACGCATGATGCGTAACGGAAAAAGACACGCGTGACGTCATGTTTACGTGCCACAACACCGGAGTCCAGGCACCGTTTACCAGTTAGCTCTGTTAGCTCCTTTTCTTTAATCTCAGAATTCAGATTTTGTTGGCTCATAATTCTGACTTTTTTTTTTAAATCTTAGACTTCCCACTTTTTCTCAGAATTCCAACTTTTTCCTAGAATTCCGAATTTTTCCTCAGAATTCTGACTTTAATCTAAGAATTCCAATTTAAGGATCATAATTCCGACTCTAATCTCAGAATTCCAACTTTTTCCTCAGAATGACGACTTTTTCTTTAATCTCAGAATTCTGACTTTTTCTTTAATCTTAGGATTCCAACTTTTTCTCAGAATTCTGACTTTGATCTAAGCATTCCAATTCAAGGATCATAATTCCGACTCTAATCTCAGAATTCCAACTGTTTCCGAAGAATTACGACTTCATGCTGTTTAATTATAATTTTTGTTTACATGCGACTGTGTGGTTAGCATGCGCGGCAGATATTCTACACTCTGTCGCTAGCTCCTTTAGCAACGTTAGCGCGCCTACAGTCAAACTGTAGCAGTCTGCGCTACAAATAATCCGCGTACCTGCGAGCTGCGTATGTGTGCCTCAGTTTTTTAAAGGTTTAGCGTTACTTTATAGACTCATTTTAACAATCGGGAGTCACGTGCGCGTTTTCCCAGTCAGTCGTCTTGGAAATGCGTCATGCTTTAAAACATCGGTTAACAACATGGCGCGTTTCCATGACGACTGACCGGAAAAAGACGTGCGTGACGTCACCAGTTTACCAGTTAGCCCAGTTAGCTCCGTTAGCGCGCCTACAGCCGAACTGGAGCGATCCGTTTATTAAACGAAAAGAGCAGCGCTACAAATAACCAGCGTATAACGTTGATGCCGCTAACCGCCGCTAACTGCCGCTAAAGGCTGTTAACGTGCCCAACACTAAAAATAACAGCATTATTGACTTTTTACGATTTAAATTACCGTTGGTGCATTTCAGCGAGGTACATTTGTCCACCTTCTTCTCACAGTTGAGTCCAGTGTATCCTGCCGGACACTCGCACACGTAGCTGTTCCCGTTGTTCCTCTCGATGCATTTGCCGCGTTGGAAGCAGGGCGCGTCGGCGCACGTCAGCACCTTGTTTTCGCAGCGCGTGCCGTCGAACCCCGGAGGGCACACGCACGAGTAGCCGTTCTCCGAGTCCTGAGAAAAAAAAGATATAAAGCTTATCAACAAAAAAAAAAAGCTCCCTGTCAGATGTTTTTTTTTTTTTTTTTTATATCATATCCTGCCCCCAGCGAAACCCTATTATCCCATTCTGGATTCTATTTACAGTGCGCGGCCTGTGAACTGGGTCACGTAGCCGACTCTGACAATCGATAGCATCCTCCTGGAGCGGCAGATAGACGATGAAGGGGGAAAAAACAAAAACAGGAAAAGGCCTGTGTTGTGGGAAAAGGAGAGCGAGCGAGAGACTTCCGCACTCACCAGGCAGTGGCCTCCGTTGCGACACGGCCGGCCGTCACACTCCCTGACCTCCGAGTCACAGTTGACCCCGGTGAAGCCCGGCAGGCAGGTGCAGGTGTAGCTGCCGTGGCCTGTGTTCATGCACGTGGCCCCGTTGGCGCAGGGTTTATGATGAGTGCAGTAGTTCAGATCTGTAAACAAGAGAGAGAGAGATGCAGCAGGTTTTTATTGACACTGCTAACATCTCGCACTGTTTTGCTTTTTCACCTTCAGGAGGAATTGTTACACACCTTGGTCACAGAAGATGCCTCCCCAGCCTTCTTTGCAGGTGCACTGCCACGGCTCTGCACAGGTACCATGTTTACAGGACGGGTGGAGTTTACACACATCACAAAAGAGACCCTGCCAGCCCTCTCTGCACCTGCTCACACACAACACAGCACACAACACAACACGATTAACGCTCACATTCTGCCGATTTCACTGATTTCATTCCATCTCTTTCATCTGTAACGAGAGTCCAGTAAGAGCCACTGAACAATTATGTGGTGGCAAAAACAGAGGTGAAAAGGTTTTATTGTGTAACATTAATAATGTGACATGAAACCTTATTGTGTCGCTTTAGTTTTCTTTAGTTTGTTTCATGACATGACTAAAAAAATACTTCTGCCTCAACATTTGAACCACTACGGAAGAGGATTAGGGCCAAATGGTTCAAATGTTGTGGCAGAAGTATTTTTTTTTTGGTCATCATCTCAGAATTCCAACTTTTTCCTCAGAATTCCAACTTTTTCTTTAATCTCAGAATTCTGACATTTTCTTTAATCTCAGAATTCAACTTTTTCCTCAGAATTTTGACTTTAATATCAGAATTCTGACATTTTATTTAAAATCAGAATTCCAACTTTTTATTTAATCTCAGAATTCAACTTTTTCCTCAGAATTTTGACTTTAATATCAGAATTCTGACATTTTATTTAAAATCAGAATTCCAACTTTTTATTTAATCTCAGAATTCTGACTTTTTCCTCAGAATTCGGAGACTTTTTCTTTAATCACAGAATTCTGACTTCAATCTCAGAATTCCGACTTTGTTATTTAATCTCAGAATTCTCACTTCTTCCTTTCATCTCAGAATTCTGACTTTAATCTAATCTCAGAATTCAACTTGTTCCTCAGAATTCTGACACTTTCTTTAATCTCAGAATTCCGACCTTTTCTCTCATCTCAGAATACCCACTTTTCCCCCAGAAATCTGACCTTTTCTTTAATCACAGAAGTCACGATGTATTTATTTTACGTGGCCCTAATCTTCTTCCGTGAACTCTAACATGCTGTTTTCCACATTAATAATAACAGTGGAGGAGGTGCCCCCCTTTTCCCTTTGCCTCCCGAAATGCCTACGAACACCCCTGCTGATTGTTAGATACTCACTTGCACTCTCCAGGCAAAGTGCAGTTTCCATTCCTTTCATTGCAGCCATCAAGGCAGATTGCTAAAAGAGAGAAAAAAAAACATGTTTCATTTAAAAAAAACAACCTCATAAAACATTTATAAGCAGCAGTAGATAAGGACTTGTTTTTTTTTTTAATCTACCGCTACAATAAAACCTGTTACCTGACCATATCAGCCCTCTGTGCTTGTTAAAACGAGTGTTGAGCGTGTGCAGCAGATGCTCGTCTGCAGAGAAAGCGTAAGGGGACAGCTGCCCCATTGTTATCTGCTGCTCTTGCTCGAGCCTCGTTTGCAGCTGCTGCTGCTGCTGCTCTCGCGCTTGCACCTTTAACAATAGATGAGCCGCAATTTAGTGGCGCGTGGCGGGCGATAATGCTGCGATTAACCCCCGGCGTGTGCTGCTGGGGCGACCGCAGCCCCTGGATTAAACTGTCGGCGGCTGCAGAGAGAGTGCGACAGGCGGTGTGTGTGTGCGCGCATCTTCAAATTTCACTTTCAGGAGTGTTTCACTGTCACACTTACAAGAACAGAGACATCATTATCAACACCCTGAGGTGATGAAACGAGTCAAACCACTCTATAAATGTCACTGTTTACTAAATAAAGTGAAGTCGCAGCTCGTTTCGTAAATCATTTTCTGGTTTCCATCTCTCAACACATACTCATACAATAGGTTTCTCCTCAGAATTCCGACTTTAACCTCAGAATTCATGCTGTTTTATTATATTTCTTCCACACGTGACCCTATTGCTCTTCCATAAACCACAGTTTTAACACAAAACTATAAACTAACTATAAACGCCTCTCACACTCGCTATTTACATAATAAAGTTAAGTTGCAGCTCGCTTCACAAATCATTTTCTGGTTATTATCTATCAACACATACTCATACGATAGCTTTTCCTCAGAATTCATGCAGATTTATTATATTTCTTCCACGTGTGACCCTATTACTCTTCCATAAACCACAGTTTTAACACAAACTACATGCATTATTAACTATAAATTAACTATAAATGCCTCTCATACTCGCTATTTACAAAATGTTTACATTTACATTACAATTTTCCAAAAGTTTTATTTGATATTTTTTACCCTGATACTCTTCCATAAACTACAGTTTTAACACAAACTTGAGTGCACGGTTATTTGATTTAAATGATTCACTATAAATGCCTCTCATACTCCAATAAAGTGACGTTGCAGCTCATTGAAAAATATTTTTTGGGGTTTCTAGGCTTATGCAGTAGGCTTTTACTCAGAATTCTGATTTGTTTCACCCTAATACTCTTCCATAAACTACAGTTTTAACCCACACTTCAGTGCATGGGTATTTCATTTAAATTATTCACTTTAAATGAAGTTGCAGCTCATTCAGAAATCATTTCCTGGTTTCTATCAACCAACACAGGCTTATACAATAGACTTTTCTCAGAATTCTGACTGTTTTATTTTAATTTTTTTACCCTAATACTCTTCCATAAACTACAGTTTTAACACACACTTGAGTATCTGAGTTTTCTATCCATATCATACATGCAACAGGCTGTGCTCTGACAGACCCACGTGACCTTTTAATAACAAAAGAGAAAACCATACGGTGTCTTTACTCGGTGCTTACGTTCTTGGCAGTATTCTCCCTTCCATCCCGGGCGACAGGCTATTTGCCCGTCGGGGCTGCAGGTGTAGTGGCCAAAACTGTCGTCTCTCGGAGTGCATATTTTGGAACAAGTGTCCCCGTAGTAATTGTCATTGCAGATGAAGCGGTATGAGTACCTGAGCTCCGTCTGCGTCCCGCCCTGCACATCCTGGGACCACTCAAGCCCTATTCCCAACTGCCTTTGGGTGGCAAAAGAGCTAATCAAGAAATCGGGGTTGGTGGTGTCTGTGGAGGATAATAGAAAAAAAAAAAAGCTGTGAGTTGACAAGGAGGTGCAAAAATCCAGGAAAAGGCTGTCATGTGATTATGTTTTTTTTTTTGGCAAGGCACACTTTCCCATGATGCATGCCAAAAATAAAACGGGGGGGGGGGGGGGGGGGGTGTGCAGCAATTGTTGTTTGACGCTAAAAGAATCGCCGCGTGACTCATAAACACGCAGATCCATGACGCTGGGGGTTTATTATTATTATAACATTGTCACAGGGTTACAATGAGGTGACAACTTAGCAAGAAGAAGAAGAAGAAGAAGAAAAAGCCATGTATGTAGGTGTATATACGTGCGGCACATCGCCCTCTAGTGGTGAATAAGTAGAGTACATAGAGTCCTCACCTCCAGGTGGGTCTGCTTCAGGAGAATACCAAGCTTCAATGACTAACGAGAAGGCGCCCTGTGGACACAGACAGGAAATACACATTTAAACAATACATATATACCCATACATACATATATATATACACATACATATATATATATACACATACATACATATATATATACATACATACATATATATATATACACACATATATATACAAATACATATATATATACACATACATACATATATATACATACATACATATACACATACATACATATATACATATATATACACACATATATATACAAATACATATATATATATACACATATATACACATGCATATATATATACACACATACATATGTGTGTATGTACATATGTGTGTATAGACATACATACACACATATATATATATATATATATATACACATATATATACACATACATATATGTATGTGTATATATGTGTATGTATATATGTGTGTATAGACATACATACACACATATATACATACACACATTTACATATATATACACACATATGTACATACACATACATATATACACATATATATATATATATGTAAGTATAGAAAATATTACTTTTTCACACATTTTCAAATGGTGAAGATAATAAAATGTTTAATTTAAAATTTTTGAAATCATCTAATATCATCACTTCTGTGCTCTCTATTTAATTAAAATGAATTAATTATGATGTAATATATGTTTTTTTAAATATTTTTTATTGAATTAAGAATAATAATTTTTTTTTTTTTTTTAAAACGTTGTTCTTTCGAGAGTTTTCCTCGCTTACCGGCCAGGTGAAGTTGAGCGGCAGACGCAGCCTGGCGTCCCGCTGCTGGATGCTGAAGCTGCCGCTGCCCAGCACAGGTGTGGTGACCTCGCCGAAGATGCAGTCTCCGGGCGACACCACCGTCTGGAAGTTCTTCAAGCACACCGTGAAATAAGTCCTGCAGCCGCTCATGCCGCACCGGAGTCCGTTCGCCAGCAAACCTCGCGTATTCTGAAAGTGATGGAGATCGAGCTCGAAGACACCTGACCCCAGAACCTACGAGGATACAAAGAGTGAGCAACACAGCATAATCTAAGCCAGCGATTGAGGAGGGAGGGGGGGGGGGGGGAAGAAAGAAAGGTGGGAAAAAATACCTGAGTAAATAATAATATAACTATTGTGAAGACAGACGTGAACCAAACGGCCATCCTTTAGGGTTTAATGTGCGTAATTGTCCTCCCTCAAAAAGAAAAACGATCCTAATCCAAGTGACAGCAAATGAAATTGTCAGAATAAATATAATCCACAAAATCCCGCTCCAAAAAAAAAAAGTTTGGAAAAGACCCGCGTTATCCAGTGATGAATGAGAGGATGAGAGGCTTAGACCAATATCAGTAACGTCAATATCCACAAGTGAGTCATTCTGCGGTCTTTGTGTTGTCCATCCATCGCGCCGGTCAGAGGTGCTGGGTCGAGTTCGCTGTGCTGCTGCTGCGAGGATCGCGCTGCTGCTGCTGCTGCTGCTGCTGCTGCTGCCGGCGGTGACGCGAGCGTGTGGCGGAGCATCAGCGCGCACAGTGACTCCCAAGTGAGGGGGGTTCGAGCGTCCCTCCCCGGTTATATACCGCAGAGTGTGCGGTGTCACTGCAGACACTGTCGGCCAGTAAACACCGCCCACCCTCCTCCTCCTCCTCCTCCTCCTCCTTCTCCTCCTCCTCCTGCTTTGCGCTCATCATTTTTGGAGGAGATGGATCACTAAAAACAACACTTTTCCGTTGTTTATACACAGTTTGTTATGATTGATTATAGATTAAAAACTAGTTCTAGTAAATGCAGTAACATTAACTGGAGTCAGCTTTGGAGGAGTTGGTGCCAAATCTTCGTGCGCGTCTTTACGCGCGCCTTTTACGCGCTCCATTTTTTTTTTTTTACAGCCTCTCTGTTGTTTATTTTTAGATAGAGGAGATAAAAATAAAGATAACCCAACAGCTGCACTGAGTCAGCCAAGGAGCCCACAAAAAGAAAGCATCAGTACTGGGGCTGAGCGATTAATCGACATTTAATCGTATTTGTGCAAGGCCAAAATGTGTCTTTTTAGATGAATTATTGTCTCGATCCATGCACATGAAGAGCAAATCCTTGAGCCGCACAAACATCACATCATATAATCCCTTTAAATATGTTTTTTTGAATGAAAATGTGAATAACGATCAGTCTGATCAGTCTAATCAGCCCTTTCGTACACACGGATGTGCATTCTGTGTTGCACACACAGAGGAGAATAGAGCATTATTTTTTAAGGTTAAACTGTTGTTTATTATTCTTCAGTGTAATACCATAACAAGCGAAAGCACCCAGCTGCTCAGGGACTCTAATCCTAACCCATAACTCATAATACACCTCAATCGAAAGCCCATTTGTATAAATTAAAGTCAAGATCGTATCCCTCATGCGGCCGTAGCCGTGTTTGTTGAACTAACGTCCACTTGGGTTCAGTTGGAATAACTTTGGTCTCCTTTCATGTGGAAGAATTATTGTTCCAGGAGAGGGGGGGGGGGGGGCAGTGGGGGGGGGGAGACAAATGGACTGGAAACAGTATATAAAAATCCGCTGTGCAAATAAATTCAAATGCCATATGCTGGGGGCACGGGCATTGTTGCCTTTATCAGCGCTGCGGCAGGCCAAACTTGTCTGGGAGGATTTACAGTGAGGGAACAGGATTTAGGACGTGTTCCCTAGGCCATGAAGGTGTGTGTGTGTGTGTGTGTGTGTGTGTGTGTGTGCTGCTCTCCTGCCGAGATGACTTCACCTCCCCACCCCCCCCACCACCACCTTTTGACTTTTAGGTTTGAGGTTCCATATTAGAAGCAGAGACAATGGACTATTGAGTCTGGAGCAGTGTGAGTAAGAGGCCCGGACATCATCTCACTGAAGCACTAGCTACTGTTCCCACCATTGAATCACACAGATATTGTGGAGGATCAACGGGGCCTTGTTACAATGATTTAACCCTTACTAAATATCACATTAAGGGTGAATTCCAATTCCTTGCTTAACCCTCGATCTCAAAAACGCGAGCTCCCGCTAAACCATTGTATTATCTTAGTTTAGGCCCATTTTATGGATTACTGACGTCATTGTTGCGTACCATTTTTATTTTACGATCTTTTGTCAATAGCCGGCTGGTGCGGACAAGTGATCGTTTGCTATGTTTTACTTTTCAATAAGCCGTGGTGTGTGGTAACTGTCAGCTGAATATGTCCGTGGTTGTGGTATTTGTATGAGTATCATCTTATAACTAACTGACAACCTAATAACTTGACTGACAAACGGATCGTAATAAATAATCCTGACGTAAATGCGTTCTTCTTCTTCTTCTTCTTTTTTGGAGTTGACAGACTGGACGCAGCTTTCGCGTTATTCTGCCCCCCGCAGTCTGAAGACGTATCTGTATTTAAGGGGGTGTCCCATTTCTTAAGTGACAAAATAACCCTCAACACTTGGTTTTGAGGGCCAGTTAAGATTAAGGGTTGAGCTTGAGGGTTAAGATAGGAATTGGAATTGGCCCCTCGGAGACTTTTATATAGCTCCACGGTGCTCCCGCCTGTCAAAAAACATCCATACACGTTAATATTTCATGGACGATGGTTAAGGTTTCCCCAACAGCAGCTCACGTTACAATTCCTTGTAAAGCCTTTAGGACCCGAAGCAGCAAATGGACCTTCTGGAAGATCCAGCGAAAGGAAAACATTGGCTTGGTGATGCACTCGAACAGGCATTCTTAATATTTACATATCAATTTCCTGATTTTATTGCTGGATTTTACTTGATTTTTTGGCCTGGCCTGAATTATTAACATTTCAGTCCCAGTTATTTACTCTTGGCCAACGCAAACACTAATACTCTTTTCTGCTGCCGTGGCTGTAGAATAAACACACACACGCAGCAGCAGCAGCCTTGGAAACAAACACTTACAGCCTTCTTTCGTTTGCAGACAGAGGGCATCATTTTTCTTTTATGACAGTGTTTTGTAAAGCTGATTTCTGCCGTAACGGTTTTCAGCTGCTATCCAAACCCTAATAATAAAATTTTTTTTAGTAGAAGTATGAAGGAGCAATTGTTCTTTCTGAGGCTTTTATTCCCAGGATAAATCCAGTGCAGCCTCTTTTGGACTTTGTGCTTCATTTACACAAAATACACACCACCAACATATTGTTGACACTCGTTTCTTTTTTCCAAAACACACACATCGTTTTGTCCCTCATCAATTCAACCAGGGACAAAAGGAACATTATAAAGAAATTTCCTCTGCTAAATGTCAACATCTATTTACTGTTCACGTGCAGTGGAGAGTAAAATACTGAGAACAGTGACGAGATTCTGTCACATAAGAATCCAGGATAGTATAATTCCGCTTCTCGGTAGTTTCCTTCGATTCACTTATTTGTCCCCCGGGCTTTATCTTGGTTTTGACCACTGTTTCACTGCGATCAACAATGTGGGGAAGTGTAGTAGGAAATTAGCCACAGAGCTAACAGTTGGCACCTTCTTTTTTTTGTTGTCGTTCTGTCCAGTTTAAACAGAATGTGTCCTTTTTTTTTTACACTACCGTTCAAAGGTTTTGGGTCACCTATACCATTTTTGTGTGTTTTCCGTTAAAAGTCACACTTTTATTCATCGAAAGAGTTGCAAAATTAATAGAAAATACGACTTTGCTTTTGTCAAAGAACCAGCTAAAACTGTTTTCAGCTGTGCTAACATCATTGCACGAGGGTTTTCTAATCATCCAATAGCCTTCTAACGCGATTAGCGAACACAACGTACCATTAGAACACTGGAAACGGGCCTCTATACACCATTAAAAACCAGACGTTTGCAGCTAGAGTAGTCGTTTTACCACATTAACAATGTATAGAGTGTATTTTCTGATTCATTTAATGTTATATTCATTGAAAAAAAGGTGCTTTTCCTTCAAAAAGAAGGACATTTCTAACGGTAGTGCAATCTGTGCGACTGATTCGCAGAGATCGTTTACGTTTGCAGCCAAGGATTCATTTCAAAATTCGACAGAAAACATGACTGAAAAAGCCGTTTGAGCTGTTTGTGTCCCCCCCCCCCCCCCCTTGTTCCGAAAAGTGATCGCTAATTAGCATATGTTTGCGAGCGTTTTAACATGTGCGACGCATTACCAAATCACGGACGTCTGCTTTCACTCACTTTAAGCCGACCCGAAAAAAACGCCTGCGCTCCTGACGTTACGCGAGTAATAAGAGCCTGCGGATCTCGCTGTGGAACTTTCCAGCCGCCCTGTTGTTAAACTGTTGACAAAACACCGGCGTGTCAGCACTCCTCTACCCTTACGGTGCAAACCAACAACACGCACTTATGGTTACCGGCATCATCATGTCGTGATGCATGTAGGTGTCACTACACCTGCGGAGTAAAAAAAAAAAAGACGCTGGGTCATTGAAAAGACGTCCGATTCGAGCCCTGGGGCGTAATTTACGGCTCATCGGCGTAGGTTTGGGCTGTAGTGGTGCGTAAATTGTCAGGTTGAGACGAGGCCGTGTGATGTGTGTCACACAGCTGTGTGTGCAGCAGTGTCTACGTCCCTCCCAAAACAGAAGAAACGACGACTTGCTCAGACCGTCACCGTACCCGTTGCCCTACGCGACGCATTTCCACTTTTTAGTGTCTTCTTTTGGGGGTCATTGTCCTCCCGTTAGTGCACATTGTTCAGAAAATAAACACGTTGAAGGACACGAAAGAGACAAACACGTTGTTATAAGCGGTTTTCTTGAATGATTACCACCAGCGCAGGGTCTGATTGTGTGTGTGTGTGTGTGTGTGTTGGAAGAAGCCTTGAGGAAATCCTCCCTTTAGCACAGAGTCAAAGCATCGTTGCCTTTTTTACGCAACGGCAGGAAAAAGGAAAGAGATAAATGGAAGAGAGGGAAGAGCGTGCTGGTGTGAAGAGGGCTGTTAAAAAGCCCCCGCCAGTGCAGCCATTCAGGGAAAAAACATCCTGAGACGATGGCTTCGCTTCAGTCACCCACTAATCTACCTGTTAACATGAGGTGCGAACAGGTGCAAGAGAAAGGGCTAGGTCCCAAAACCTCCCCTAACCCTAAAGTTTTGCCCTAACCCCCAAATTTTGCAAGGGGAGTGCGATTTTGCCCTTATAATCAACCCTCAAAGTGTAGTGGGCGCTGATGCGGGCTTAAAACTGAGTGGAAGATGGAATTACCCATGATGCTTTGCGAATTCAGTGAGCCGGCTGATATTTTCAACAAAGACGGCGGCCACGTCCGCAAATAAGCACATTACAATGTCGAAATGTGTCTGAATATGTTGGGTTGATATAAATCCAAAGGACCGTTGAGTTTTGAACACCAACGTCAGAAAATAACTGACGATTTATGAAAGCAGCTAGCTAACTAGCTAGCTAGCGGCTATTTGCCGGTGCTTCGGGAGAGTATGGACTCTCTCGGGCACTCGGCAAATAGCCGCTAGCTAGCTCTGCTACATCTGGCTAGTTTTGTCAGTGTTTTGGACGTGTGTATTGTCACCCTTTCGAACCTTGCGCCTCCATATTACAAAAAAAAAACTAAAACACACACTAAAACCAATAAAAACTTAGCATGTAGAATAAATAAAAACTGGTAAAAACCAGCAAACGCACTCGAATAACGAATTAAGTCAAAACAAAATAAAAGTTAATGAACCTTCCTGATACGCGCTTTGTACAATGTTCGTTGTAATATATTTTTTCGCAAATAAGCACGTTACAATGTCAAAATGTGTCGGAATATGTGGGTTTGATATACACCCAAAGGACTGTTGAGCTTTGAACACTAACGTCAGAAAATAACTGACGATTTATGAAAGCAGCTAGCTAACTAGCTAGCTAGCGGCTATTTACCGGTGCTTCGGGAGAGTATGGACTCTCTCGGGCACTCTGCAAATAGCCGCTAGCTAGCTCTGCTACATCTGGGTAGTTTTGTCAAGTGTTTTGGACGTGTGTAGCGGCGGTCAATTGAACACGAATACCCTGGACTTGTCAGATTTCAATCACATTTGTGATAAAGCGCAAGAGGCAACACAACAGCTGGATCCACCGGCATTTTTCCTGAACGAAAAATAGTCACACATTGTCAAATCGTCAACATGTGACGTAGGTTAGCGTTCGTTACGTTCACTATGCTAATTTGCATATAGTGGTGTCCCAATTCCATCGGGAAGCCACTTCCCTCAATGAGGGGAATTTACAGTTGAGGGCACTCCAGACCAAGTGGAAATTTTAGAAATGGGACGGGGCCAAAGATTGGTTTTAAGAGGGGGAAAACTTCACCAAAGTAACAGCCAATACTGTCTTGATCTTCAAAGTTGCAACGGTTTTCATGGGCCTCAGTGTCTCCACACAGGAAACTCAACAAATCTCGTAATTCCACCTCGGCATGTCGAGCTTTGGTTTGATAAGAGCCTGTGATTCTGTGATTTAAGTATATCCAGAGATCCTTAAAGATCGCTTATCTGCTGTTCCTCTTCCACTTCCTGACCTGGAGGACACAACACTTTGTCTAATTGTTTATTTATACGGACAAACAGGATTATTTTTAGGAAGCCGTTTGATTTAAAAGAACTCTCAGAAATCCACTTTTCTGTACCTGTGCGAGGACTTTCCCCTTTCAAATCACGGCAAAACGTGACCACAGTGGCCTCAGTTCCGTGAACTGCGTCTGACCCCATAACGGCTCAGTGTGTACATGCACACACAAACCCATCTCCACTCCGCAGCAGGACTAAACAACACATCCAAACCCTTTTGTGGTGGAGCGATTGTTATCCGAGTCAACATAAGGCCCCCGTGTGCACGTGCACCACGACGTGTCGTGCACAGATGGAAGACGTACACGCTTGCGCGGCCAGTTTTGTGTTCCTGCGGCTAATGAGTTAGCGGGCTTCCTGCCATGTTTGACATCATTCAGACCTCCGTACATGTCCGAGAGACAACGGGCGGCGTGTGATTAATCCTCTCAGCGATGAGGAGCTGTGGCCGCAGCCTGTTTCTCTAGTAAAGGCTCATTTAAGCTCACAGAAGCGACGGTGTCAAAGGGATTAGTGTACACAGTGATGGATATGTTTTAACAGGGCCTATAGCGGGCGCTGCAGCAGTGATGCCTGTGGCACAGGAGGAGATCCCTCAGTGCCAGGCCCTAATGGCTGCAGCGTGTTGTTCCAACCTGACCCCAAGTTGCCTCGAATCCTTGCCCCCAGTCTGATTTGGCTCTCTCATAGGCAATTTTCCCGTCTCCGATATTTGACATCTTTCACAAGAACTCTGCGCTCTCATGGTCGCGCTCGTTCTTTTGATGTTATATGACGTTTTGTGGGAAAATGGGCAGAAAACATGAATGTTTTGGACCACTTTTTTAATGGATGTATATGACCAGTTAAAAATGCCAGGAAAATTAATCTTTCGGGGTTCCTCTCGCCATGCACTATGATTTATTAGCTAACGTGATGGATGACGCTGATAATACGAGTGCAGACACGGCACATTGTGAGTGGCTGTAATTTGTTTATATACTGCAGCCCTGTGCGCTACGAGATGAACTAAATGCTGTGATGCCAATCGTATTACATATAGGCCTCATGTCACGGCCATCATAACCCTCCTTTGCTGGGAAAATTTAAAGCGTGTGCGCAAACCAATAAAAAACTCTCAGGAAAATGCGTCACTATCTAAAAAAGTACCTTAAGACACATACACAGGCTTAAGTGAGCACAAACGAATAAATAATACATAAAAATGAACTTAAACGCAACTAAAACTAACTAAAATTGTAGCGAAAATGTGATTAGTTTTCGTCTTTGTAAATTGATTTCATACCTAATCCTTTTGGGTTCATATAGGAAGTGTGTTGTATTTCGGCAATTCTGAAACTTATTGTCACCCTTTTGAACTTTGCGCCTGGCAAAATTCTTCATATTACAAAAAAACTAAAACTCGCACGAATACCAATAAAAACTAAGCATGTAGAATAAATAAAAACTAGTAAAAATCAGCAAACGCACTCGAAAAACGAATTAAAACCGACTCATTTGAAAAAGTCAAAACAAAATAAAAATGAATGAGCCTCGGTCCCCACTAAAAAGTGGGTCAGTAACTTCCTGATACACGCTTTAGTGCGGACCAAAGCAGGCGATCGTCACCGTTCTTCAGTGTTTATACGCAATGTAAACGTAAACGCTCCGGCGTCAAACCACCACGTGTCAAACTCAAGGCCCGGGGGCCGGATGTTGCCCGCTACGCCATTTTACGTGGCCCTTCGAGTGATTAATTGTTCTTAAAAAATCTGTGTTAAAATAGGTCTATGCTGCTTTAAGGCGTGCGTTGACCATAAACTACATTTCCCACAATGCATGGCGATTGCGTTACCCGCAAAGTGACGGCACCCTGCCACTAGATCGCAGTGTATCGTTGTATATGCATCATGCGACGAGTGACTGGGTTACATCTATAATGCATCATATTATAGATGTACATCATACAGAAAGTTATTTAGCAATTTGTTACCGAGTTGTTACCTTTATTTTACATTATATTTAGGTACATTTATTCTGTATGACAGTTACATCTGGCCCTTTGAGGGTAACCATTATGCTGATGTGGCCCTCAGTGAAAATGGGTTTAACCGGAGCCGCTTAGACTCACGTGCAAATCATCCAATTGGCCACAGGTGTGACTGACGATCTAAACGGCGGCTCCGTTTCAGGAAGTTAAAATTGGACGTTCCATATGGCCACTGTGCAAACTCCCAAAAATATGAAATATAGTCATCTGTATGAAACTGAAAAGTGCTTACAAAACGCCATATAATAACAAGTTGGAGCTGATAAGGGTCTGAGAGAGCAGCAGCGCGTACCCTCTCACGGTAATTACAATCACGGCACTTTGAGAAGCTTATGTAGCCCCTGAGGAGCATTCAGCCGATCCAGTCACACAATACAAACTCGCCGAGTCTTTTATCCATGTGGCCAAAATGCTGGCTCCACACCACTTACATGGTACAGTCTGGCGAGGGTGTGGTCTGCAGTGGACAATCAAACGATTTCCCCCACGAGGACTTTGGTGATTTTTAAGGCTTTGTTTGCTTTTCGTTGACACCCAGGCCCTTGATGTGAACGGGTTACCTCTGGTTACAGTAGTGTCCATTGGTCACTGTGTGTCACCCCGCTCAGCCAAAACAGCCGTTTACCCTCCGCCCTCCACCTCCCACCCTCTCGCCACCCCCCCCCCCCCATCCTCGGCCTTACCCCAAGCCTGGGAGCGGAATTCTGGGAACGTTTTTCCATGTGAAACGCCGAGGTCCAGTCGAGGGGTGTGACGCCAGTGCATTGTTCGAACGGCAAAAAAAGGAACTGCTTGTGATGAGGCCAATTCCTGTTGGTCCCAAAAAAACAGGCACTTTCTCACACCAACTTCCTTCCTCATTGGACAGCGCCACAAAACAATCCCAGGACCAACCAGCACGGAGAAAAAGAAAGAGAAGGGAAAGAGCAGGAGGAGTCGTGGATACTCTGGATGTGTAGTCTGCAGTGTTCACCTGACCTGGTCCTTTTTTAAAGGTTTTAAAGGTTCCTTTATCTACATCTGCTCGTTCGATCACTGTCATCACCGTCTCTCAGGTCACTCTGCGTGTTTGCATTCAACAAGGAGAAAAGAAGCGTAACCTTAACCCTAACCCTAACCCCAACCCCAACCCTGATCGTGGGTTGGACTTTTTTGGCCACGAATGATACTTTATTTTACGAAAGCTCTTGTAGACAGATGGATAAAACAGAGAAGGAAAGCATTTGAGGAGGCCGGCGAGGCTCAACACGCCGAGAGAGCAGGAAGCACCTGCTCTGTGTGGAGAGCTGCGCATTTATCTGACCCCACTCACATCAGGTGGTTTCCTTGTTTACATTATCTCCCCCAGCCCCACCCCCCCCCGCTCTCTGTGGCCCCGCCCCTTTTGGCCGAGCCTTGGCGACTCCTTTTCCCACCCACCACCACCACCACCACGTCCCATTGATCTCAAGAAGGCTTGCAGCTCCGCAACTCTGGAGGTCGCTGGGATTCGTTGAATAAGCTAAAACAGTCCAAGCACCGTCCCGACCTCTCACCTCTGTCCTCGCAACACAAACACCGCAGCCTTGACGACTGCCTTCCTTTCCTTTTCCTCCTCCTCGGGCCTATACTCGGAAAACAAGTGGGCTCATCAATTAGCCTGACCGATAACCTTGATCCCGCTGGCCTGCGCGTCACCTGTATTGCTCAACTCTAACCCAGCTGGCAAGATTGAAACGCCGCTCTGCCTGCAGAACGTCAGGCTTTCATGGTTTCTTGTTATTCGTTCTTCCAGGAATCCTACGGGGATGGTCCTTTTCCTCTTGCATTCTAAATCACAATGTTACCGTGTTGTTCTGCCCCGCTGAACGCTTCCCTCGTCAAACCCCAATGATATAATTACGGTTAAAAAGCTGCTTAGCATGCACGGTAATAACTGCAGGTGGTTCCAAAGCACAGGTGCTGCCTGTAATTACACCGCGCATGAGGTCCGCGGGGCGATTATCTGGGCTAAATACGTATAATCAACATGTACGGATGCAAATTCACAGCGTTTTTAATCCTCACTGCGAGACGGAGGAAGAGGAAAATATTCCCAGAGTCTTATGTGTTTGTCCTGGCACAGCTCGAGCTGCTCCGACATCACAAACTCGAACGTTCATCCAAGTAGATCACAGACTTTTAAAAACAGGATCCTGAATTTCATGAGTTATGACTCAGTAGAATTGTCCCCAACAACTTAAATAATAACACAATAGCATTAAGCGCCCCCCCCCCCTCGCCCCCCTTTTTCTTCTGAGTGGCCTTTCAGTGGCCCTTACTGTCCTTACTATCTTGTTATCTCAGCGAGTGTTTCCTGCGAGCACCTCACTCTTCTCTAGGACATGTGGTAGAGCTTGCGCA
Organism: Microchirus variegatus; assembly: GCF_963457635.1. Classification (NCBI taxonomy): domain Eukaryota; kingdom Metazoa; phylum Chordata; class Actinopteri; order Pleuronectiformes; family Soleidae; genus Microchirus; species Microchirus variegatus. The sequence goes on from NC_139822.1 coordinate 17,012,201, forward strand.
GCAGCGCTACGTCCGCGGGGGCATTGTTCTCCCACAGTTTGACCACCGTAAATTAGCTGGAAACGATTTGTCAGACATAAGAAGGGAGGGAAGGGCGGGGGGGAGGGGGGGGGGGGGGAGGACAAAACAAATCAGGGCCCCTGATGATGTGGCCCCTGCACTGAACCATACATCGCACAGATAAGTTAATGGCCTCTGTAATTGCCGCAATTCAAGCTATTAAGAAGAATATTATCCAGAAAAACTCGGCAATCGGCTATTCTTGCCTGAGGCTGTTACAGTTTCACGTTTCACTTCCATATTTATCACTTTCCGTGACAGGCTGGAGAGAGACCGCGTTATACAACACATCTAAAACAACTGAAAACAAAAGCTAAATTTGCAATGAAACTCAAATGGAAACCAACAATTTGTCTATAAAGGAAGCGGCAACAATTAGGAAACCTATATGTTTGCGGAGCGACGTTTCCCCCCCCGTCTAGCGAACGAAAAGTGTGTTTATTTGAACACTGTTGGACGACACCGCCCCTGTTTATTCCTGCAGCGCTGATGATTCCTGCTTAACATCAACATTTTTTTTTAATGAGGGAATTCCTGAACATCAGAGGATGTCTCACGCACATCCTGGTCCCTTAATCAACCGCCGCCGCCGCTCTCAGCTCTCACCTTTATCAGCGAGGTCACGCAAAACAGCGACCTTTTCTCAGCGAGAGGTGACGCATCCTTTTTTTACGTCAACACGCGACTCGAACGTCCTCAGTTTCGTGAAACTATGCCTTTTCCGTCAAGTTCCTCCTTACACCGTCTCCTCAGGGGATCCTGCTGTCACAACCGACGTTCCCATGGATTAAAAACGACCCGCTGGGAACGCTGAGATTGACGGCGGCCAGGAATTAAAAGTCTCGGAAGAGTCAAGAGGCTTTGTCAGAGGAGCAAAACATGACCGTAAAGTAAGCTCCTACAACGTCAGCGTGGCCTTCACCGTGACATGGGAACCCCTCACGACCTTTGGACAGTAGGGATGCGTCAGCAGCCGAGGGGGTGGGTGGCGGGAGGGGAGGGGGGGTCACTCGCTGCTACTTCATGCCAGGCAGAGTTATGCTGGGAACCGACCACGCACAAACCCTCAAGATTAGCCGACGCAGAAACCTCACACACAGCTTTTGATACGAGGCCAAAGAAGTAAGCGTTTGATAAGGAAATGCTTCAAGGCGAGGGGGAAGAAAGGGGGCCGGGGGGGACGGGGGTTGGGGGCCGGGATGACGCTGGCAGTCATCAGGAGCATGAAAAATGGCTGTGATTCAGTATGAAAACAAGTCTGTAAAATAACAGTATTCCAGATCAGAAGGAAGTTCCTGCCTTAAAGGATGGATTGTTTATGCAAACGTTTGCTTTACATGATGTCACACTGCATCACAGGAGTGATTTTAAAGAGATTTGAGCAGGGACAAAAAAAAATACTACCTCTCTAATTTGGAATGAGTGTGTGGTTTGGTGTGCCATCAAACTGTAGATACTGAACAGAACAAATGGCATACTGTATTTAAGGTCTCGTAGCATGTCATTTAACGCTTTCACTTATGCTTTTGATAGCAGGGCGTGTCCTGTGTGGACTTACAGTTAAAGACCACACTCGTTTTGACGTATTCAGGTGACATTGACGACGAGAGCGGCTCGGTGCTCTTGAGACATGGTCAGATGCCAATAATGAAGATTAAAATATGACGCAAGACAGTCATAAATGGCTTAAATTGACTTTTTGGTTAGTATTTCCCCTGGTTTCACAGGTTACAGTACTTATAGTTAGTTAGTTAGCGTGCTTATGCTGACTTTGAAACTTTGCATTACTGTAATTCTGCAACGGTTCGTGCTATCGGAGGAATTCCGACGGTTTCTGAAAGCTTGGTTATTACGGTAATGTCACTTGCGCCCGTTTCAGTAAGCCGGAGAATCGGCGTCTTTGTCGCCAGAGAGGAGAGAGTGGGAAGAAAAGCTGGGCATAGTTTCCATTTTTTTGGGCCCGTTTGTGCACAAAGACCCACAAAATGTTACTGTTAATATGATTTATAGTGTTTTAAAAGGTGCCATATGTAAGAATGTGGCCAAAAACGGTTACTACATTAAAATTCAAAATAATGAGGTCTTTTAGGTTTCGTTTTCTGACGTAACTGGTTTGCGCGGCAGCTGAGACTCTACTGATGATTTGCAGTCTGCAAATTTCTTTTTTTAATGCAAATATTTTGTCTGTACTGTTGTTGTTGGTGAGTTCAGTTTGTTATATGAACAGTATTCCTGAGTCTCTGTGACATATTAGGAGGATTTTATGGTCCAGTTGCTTTAGATTTATTACATAGTGCACCTTTAAACTCAAATAACTGCCAGATATTGAAAGTTAGTCTGGGAAAATGGGCAAAAGCATACCCTTTTATGGTTAAAATAAGTCTAGACATACATGGGTTAATATACATATTGTATAAATAAAGCACAGAGTCAGCAGGGACTAGTGGTTTCTCGTCAGGACGTATATGTATGCGTAAATCTAAAACGTGATATAGTCTGGGGACAGTCAGAGGAGCGATTAGTGTCATTTCATTTCCAAAAAGGAACAGATAAGCATTGAGCTCGGTTCCTGTTTGTCCTGTGGGAAAGTGTGGCTCCTGCACGGTCCCTCGCTGTGGCTGCTGGTAAACCTATCAGGGCACAAAGGAGAACAGGAGCCCCCCTGTAGACAACATGGCTCCTCCTCAGACAATAAGGCTCTCGTCTGGACAGGGGACATTGTGTGGGAATCTTAACCTGGAGGACCCCAGAGTGACTTTGAGGTTTTAAACTTGTAAGACGCACCATTTAAATGTATATTTAAAGTGCAGCGAGAGAAGTAAACAACGCAAACGGTTGCTCTAAAACCCCGCTGACACACGCGAGACTTTACCGAAACTCAAGAACCCCTGCTGTCATTTTGTCTGCGACACAAAGCCATTTGGAAATTGTGTCATTTCCCCACTTCCAATTCTACACCCATTTCCCCTGCACCATATGGGTGTCATCCCCCCGGCGCGTTCTCAGAGAATTGCAGGGTTTTTTTTTTTTTTGCCGCTATCAAGACATCAACAATGCTCATTGTTCTGCCGACAGCCCGGGAAATAATGCATGAAAGACTGATATATAGGAGCGATATTAACAGTGAGTTATGGTTGTGTGTGTGTGTCTGTGTGCGAGGTGTATCTTTCCCACTCCACTCGACTGCTCTAGTCTGGTTCCGTTTGGTTTCAGAAGCTGACACAGCTACCTGTGACCAATCCACCCTCCCTCCCTCCCTCCCTCCCTCCCTCTTCACATTAAAGTCAAACCTGGAAACCATTTTGCCTTTTTTTTTTCGTTTTGTTTACCCTCTCATAATGACAGGAAAGTGCTCTGGCCCTCTGCTGCCACAGAGAGTGAAGGCACCAAAGCTTGATGGGAAAACTGCGAATACTCTGACAAAAAATGTCTCCTTTTAGGGCTCTGCGATGACTCCGCTACACACACACACGCCGCAACCATAAATTAAAAAACACGACCCCCTTATCTCTATTTGCACAATATAAAGTATTTTTGTTTCGCCGAATGAGAACGAGTCTCTCGAGTCCCAGAGTGGAAGTCGACTGGAACTTTCAGTTCTTTCAAATGGTGCATTTAAATCATTATTGTGATAAAATTACGTGATCATTTGATTGAAATAGGGATAAGATTCTTATGTTTTTTGCTGTGTCAGTGTCCCCCTGTGACTTTAGGCTCGATGGCCTCTTTTGTCCATAAACGAGCCGCTTCAGCTTCAATTAGCCGCCAGTTCGACCGTGCTTGGGCAATCACCGCGAGCTTATTTCTGATGAGGAGAGAGCGCACGCCGCTTATCCGTATAAGTATATAAACCACTCTGTAATCAACCTATCGTCGAAATTGTGGTCCTGGAAACAAAATCCAAGTCATTATCAGAAATCATTGCAGAGTAATTACAGTGAAATAGTGTCATTCATCACAGGAGGACAATAAAATCAAACTACAACGATCCACGATGGGTCAATATAAAACACAGAGACATGGATCGGACAATAGACTTCTGGTTTGAAAGGTCAAACCGAAGAAGTAGCGGTTAGCCACCAGGGGGCGACACCACTGGTTGCGCAAAGAAATCTGAATGGAAAAATGAGCCAACTTCTGCAACTTTGCATATAAATTATATAAAGGTAAAAGTATCAAGGATGTGAAGGATTGGTGAGATGATAAAGCAGAATCAAAAAAATCCATTATTTACTAATGGTTGAAATTCGGTGAGTAAGTAGAGAACAGTATTTGACAAATGACGTTTAAAGGCGCCATATGTAAGAATGTGGCCAAAAATGGTTACTACATCCAAATTCAAATACAGAGGTCTTTTAAGTTTCGTTTTCTGACGCAACTGGCAACCCGTGGTCGCTCTGCAGCTGAGACTCTACCGACTGCAATGATTGGTAGACGGCGGTAGGTGGCGCCACATGCCAAAACATGATTTCAAAACATAAACATGATTTGCAGTCTGCAAAATATTTTTTTTAATGCAAATATTTTGTCTGTACTGTTGTTGTTGGTGAGTTCAGTTTGTTATATGAACATTATTCCTGAGTCTCTGTGACATATTAGGAGGATTTTATATCTTTTATTTTATTTTTTAAAGAGATTGAGGACTCAACTGATGGAATGGAGTCGAAACAAAGCGACGAGAGAATCTAAACCCATATCCAAAAATTGATTAAAAGAAGTATGTTAAAGACATAAAATGAACCGTGTTCGATACTCTAACTTGTCGGTAACTAAGTCTAGCCGTGTTAGCTTGCTAACGTGTTAGCCTGCAGTTATCGTCATGGAAACGCGCCATGTTAGCAAAGACTGTTACACAAAAAACTACTAACAATAACTGCAGGCTAACACGTTAGCACGCCAACACGGCTAGACTTAGTTAGCGACAAGTTAGAGTATCGAACACAGTTCGTTATATTTCTTTAACATACTTCTTTTAACGCATCACGCGCATTAACGTGCCCAGCACTAATGTATGTTTTTATTGTGACGAAGGGGCAGATTTAATAATTATTCAAATTCTTTCTCCTCCCTTTCATTCAGAATATGGAAATTGTGTATTATTTCAAATTGAATTAATTAAATAAATGAACTATACTAAACTGAACTTAAACCAAACAGCAGAAAAAGGTCTCAATCACTACTTTCAGTGGCAGATAATGTTAGGTTTTGGTCCCATTTGAAAGAAAACGGACAAATTAAGCCTGGCTGCAGGTCAAAATGTGAATCTCGGGGTTTTGTTTACCAACCAGAAGACAGCGTGCACTTGTATATACAGTCCCAGGTGTTACTGATAACACGGAGAAAGGTTCCGCTCCGTGAAAAATTAGCCAGAACACACACACGGTGACAGAAGACGCTGTAAAAAAAAATGGCTGAAAATAGATCATCTATTAACAAATCCAATGCCCCTTGAAGACTCTCGTCAAAAGGTCCAGCTGTGGGTGAGTGAAGGACACCGGTTATAACAGAAGAAGAACACCCACACACACACACATCATTTCCTCCATAAATCACCAGCGGGACAAATATGGCTGCCATGGAGATCTTCACCTGTAGGTCTCTCAGAGCTCACAGCTCGTGGCTTTTACAGCTGGTGTTATTGCGGTCGCTTATTAAGATTCTCGGGGTTAAAGAGTGACCCGACGGCAAGATAAGAGCCGCAGAGCTCCTGCTCTGAACAAACCCCGCCGCAATACACCGCGCGCTTTTTTACGACGCCGTAATCGATGCTTATTCAACGATAAGATAGCGGCTTTCTGTTTTCGCGTCGCTAAACGAGCGCATCTGTCCTCGCAAATGTTCTCCCGTCGCGTGTTAAAATGAATCTGCGCAGGATTAAAAGATACTTTTTATTGTGGTGGAAATTATAGACTCATCTGGCGCCGGCGCCTTTAGATGGTCGCAATAATTAGCTTCCCCACTTCATCCTCATTATACAAGAAGCACCAAAAAACACTTTGCTCTCATTAAGGCTGAGCCATTGTACGACAGCAGTTAGCAACCGTTTTGCCTTTCCCATTACGACACAAAGAGAGGGGAGGTTAAAAAAAAAAAAAAAAACCCACACAGTTTGCCCACAAATTTGCCTCTGTGTTGCCCACTGGTTTGATCCATTCATTCAGGCGGGGAAGTAAAGACCATCTGCTCATTTTATACGACTAAAGTATTTAAAAACAAACAACAAAGAAACACTCACTGGTTGTATTGTCACGAGTGCCAGGAGATTATTTGACTCGACAACAACTGCCTTCAAAACAAACCTAAACCAAAGAAGACTTTGCACAAAGACTTTGAATGTGAACGTGTTTGTTAAGATGACTGGAGCCAAAGGAAAAGCAGGACTTAGGTTGTAATGAAACTTAGAGCTGCAACGATTATTCGATTGTTAATCGATGACGAAATGAAACTTTTTATTTAATTGTTAGAAGCTTTCTGATTTTCCACCTTCTCAAATGTGAATATTTCCAGGTTTCTTAATAATTATAATAATTAAGACTGAATGCGATCACTTCCTAATCTCAGCATGCAAAAAAATCTTGGAATGTGAATGTGAACATTTTCTAATCTCAGAATGTGAACGTGTTCAATCTCGAAATGTGAATGTTTTCTAATCTCGGAATACGACCGTTTTCTAATCTCTGAATGTGAATAATTTTTAATATCTGAATATTTTCTAATCTCTGAATGTGAATATTTTCTAATATCTGAATATTTTCTAATCTCTGACTGCGAAAGTTTTCTAATCCCAGAATGTGACAATTTTCTAATCTCTGAATGCAAAAGTTTTCTAATCCCAGAATGTGAATATTTTCTAATCTCTGAAAGCAAAAGTTTTCTAATCCCAGAATGGGAAAATTTTCTAATCTCTGAATGTGAATATTTTCTAATCTCTGAATGCGTAAATTTTCTAATCTCTGGATGTGAATATTTTCTTATCTCTGAATGCAAAAGTTTTCTAATCTCTGAACATGAAGATTTTCTAATCTCTGAACGTGATTTCCAGGATTGGTAAACACTGATCGGCATTTCTCAACATTTTCCTACATTTGATGGACAAAAGAACACGATTATACTTTATATCATAGTACTGATATTTTCTATTCCAGAAAATAAATTGACAGATTACTCAATTCTAAAAATAATCATTAGGTATAATTACAAATTTTTGTTTTGCTGTTCACAGATTAACAGATGTAGTTCTGACTTCTTTGGGCACTTTCACACTGTGTGTGTGTGTGTGTGGGGGGGGGGGGGGGGCAAACAAACACACATTAATCTGCACTTTGTATGAATATTCAGATACAGCTGTCTGTGACACAGAGATAGCAGCTGGTGCGCTTGGGCCCCAGAGATATCCCGGTGCCATGCCTGGAAAAAAGACTCTGCATCTGGGCCAAAGAGGGCCCAGCCAGGGCCCTGGTGGGGCCTATTCCCATCCAAACCCAGAGTCTCCCAGCAATCACACCCTCTGCTAGTCAAGGGTGTCAGAAGTCTTAATAAAACACTTTTAGCAGACTACAGACGATATATGAAGACGTATTTATCATGTCACTGCTATAATGATAGAATACAGTGTCCTACAGTAGACAATTGTGTTTATGTACACTACCATTCATAGGTTTGGGCTCACCTATACAGTGTTTATTTTGTGTTTTCCATTAAAAGTCACACTTTTATTCATCAAGAGTTGCAAAATGAATATAAATATATAGTCAAGACAAACTTTGCTTTGGTCAAAGAACCAGCAAAACTGTTTTCAGCCTTCTAACTCAATTAGCAAAAACAATGTACCATTAGAACACTGGAAATGGGCCTCTATATATAATATGTACATATTCCATTAAAAACCAGACGTTTGCAGCTAGAATAGTCGTTTACCACATTAACAATGTATAGAGTGTATTTCTGATTCATTTAAAGCTGCACAATGTAATAAATCTAAAGCAACTGGCCATAAAATCCTCCTAATATGTCACAGAGACTCAGGAATAATGTTCATATAACAAACTGAACTCACCAACAACAACAGTACAGCCAAAATATTTGCATTAAAAAAAATATTTTGCAGACTGCAAATCATGTTTATGTTTTGAAATCATGTTTTGGCATGTGGCGCCACCTACCGCCGTCTACCAATCATTGCAGTCAGTAGAGTCTCAGCTGCCGAGCGACCACGGGTTGCCAGTTACGTCAGAAAACGAAACCTAAAAGACCTCGGTGTTTTGAATTTGAATGTAGTAACCGTTTTTGGCCACATTCTTACATATGGCGCCTTTAATGTTGCATTCATTAAAAAAAAAAAGGTGCTTTTCCGTCAAAAAATAAGGACATTTCTGTAGCTTCTCCAGCTAGGCGACTCTCGTACAAAACATTAACAGAAAACCTACTTTGATGAAGATACGAAGCAGCATGGAATCATGGGAATTGTGGTTTTGTTGTCTCGTTGTTAGAGTGGCTAAGAAGTAGCACCAAATAATTCCCTCCTCGCTGAGATGGTAGAGAGGATGATGTCAATTCTAATTAAACATTGTTATCCAGCTATATGAACACGCATGTTACCTATACATGTTTAAAAAGCTATTTGCTGCAGTAAGTCGTGCTGACAAAGCACTTTAAATGGATCTGAATTTCACTCACATCTATCATTCAGACACACTTTTTCTTTTGCTTGGCCGAGACACAAGCGCGGTGAATGTGGCACCTGACAAGAGCTGCTTTACACACATAATGGTCACATTTTCATTAAGATTAAATGTCATAACTGGCTTAGTTAGGCACTCGTTTACACCCCCTCCCCCCACACACACACACAATTTTTAATTTGTCCCGTTTTAATTACCCGAAACCTAATCTCATACTAATCCAGCGATATTGCCCCGTTAACAAGTCGTACTGTATGACACAACACAAAGGCCTGTGATGGAGAAAGAGTTTGTGTGGTGGTGGTGGTGGTGGTGGGGCCTGGCATTGCCACCACCGGTCTACTGGTTGGCCCTGACAACACAACGCCACAGTGCCAGGATGTCAACGCGCCAAGCTGCAGAGCGCAGCTGCCAGGCCAAAGCAGCAGGCACTAATTCAGACAGCCACAGGATCCCCCCCCCCCCCCCCCTGCAACCGATCATCATCGTGGCTACAACTCTCATCCACGCAGGCCTTTATTAAGCCAAAAAAGCTCATCTTCCATCGCTTTTAGTCAAAGATATTTGTAGCAGAGGAGGTTGCCAGTGTTCTACAATGACAGATTACCAGTAATTCTAGTTGTTTTTTCCTCACCGAGCTAATCTTCTACACTGTACGAGACCCTCTGACGCTTAGACGAATCACGGCCAAAACATCACAAGGAAAGAAATTAAGAGGAGACTCGTTACTTGACGTTTCCAGCTCAGTGAGAGTCTTATATCGTTCGTTTTGCACGTTTGCCGCCGACGTCGGTCGCACAAATCATTCAACATCCTGCTCGTTTTGTCATTATCTCTACCCGAATTAAAGCTGACGAAAAAAAACAAACTAAGCTGCCGCTCTTTATGCAAGTTTGTGTGGTTAAATCCTGTTGTTTTCAGCCTCTGGGAGAAGAACAAACTTCTTTCTTCTTTGTATTGCAGCATTTTTGAAAGCTCTTCCTCACACACGCTACCACCGTTCAAAAGTTTGGCGTCACTTAGAAATGTCCTAAGCATCTTTTTTTTTTCAATGAATATAAACCAATAAATGAATCAGAAATACACTCTGTTAATGTGGTAAACGACTATTCTAGCTGCAAACGTCTGGTTTTTAATGGAATATGTACATAGGTGAATACAGTAGAGGCTCATTTCCAGTGTTCTAATGGTACGTTGTATTTGCTAATCGCGTTAGAAGGCTATTGGATGATTAGAAAAACCCTTGTGCGGGCATTCGATTTAAATTTGAGACTTTGTATTTGGGTGCCATAACATCAGAAAATGTTTCTTCTAATGTCAAATATTTATTCCGGATAACTAAGTGCTGCTAGCAGGAAAGCTATCACTAGAAGGTGGTTAAATCCAGGAAACCCAACGGTAGAGGAACGGTTTGACATAATCTATGATAATTTTAAGACGGAAAGGATTACCTTTACTTTGAGGATAACCTATGTTACACCAATACGGCCATCATTTGTCTAAAAGTGGATTTCTGTGTCCTTTTTGTTATTCTTTATATTCCCTCGGTAGAGGGTTCTACACATTGGGAAATGACTTGAAATTAACCATCATAATAGTCGGCATCGCCCTGAACAAGGATCCGAGGTTTAAAAATATTTGCAAACCTCTTAATGAATAATTTAAATGAATTTTTGAAAATTCAGGAAATGATCCATTTGCCCTGGTGCACTTTGACATTGTGAAGTGCATTATTTCTAATCTTGTCAATGTCTATATGACTATATTTTCTATTCATTTTGCAACTCTTTTGAGGAATAAAAGAGTGTGGCTTTTGATGGAAATCACAAACAAATTGTACAGGGGAGCCCAAACTTTTGAACGGTAGTGTACCATCTGAACATAATATTCCCCTCTCTTCTTCTGGGCTTTATCGTGCATACAACAGTGCAGAAGATGACTTTCCTGACATCGTTCAAACACACTCTCATCTGCTCCCATCACCTGTCACTCATTCTCTAGCTGGGCTCAGCAGAAGCCCCCCCCCCCCATCCCATAATGGCTGATTCCTTTAGAGAGGCCCTTGAGGTGCTGATGCCTGAGTAAACATGGCACAGCAGTTCATAAAGATCCATATTGTGTGGCTGCATCTGTGCGTTTGAATGAGTGTTTACAGAGGGGTCTTTCCTGAGCTGGGTTTCCTTGACTGCACGGAGTGGCTGAAATATTGATGCTGGTCATTTCTTTTGCGGTACTCGACTGGATAGGACTTGTTGAGCGCAACACAAGAGGGTCATTTTGAAACGTGAGAGACGGGGGGTTAGAGGTGGTGGGTTTGTGGGAGATGGCCACAGACGGACGGAAGCTTGGCTGCACGAATGTAGCTCAGTATTGCGGTGGAAGACGATATCTGACTAAATTCCAGCCTCCTCAAAAACACAAAGGGACGACATGCGGTTACATTAATAATGGAAATTACAGTACTTTGTTGACATGTTGTGGACATGCTGATGAATCTGTTATCTTTGTGCCACACTCGAGCAGATCATGTTCTTTCGACAAAGCCAATCAAGGATGTTTCTCGCAGCCAATTGTGCCGCCCGAGGCTCATTTCAAACCCCACGTGGGAATGGGCTAGCTGAAAAAACGTCTACGTAACGGTGCGCAATCACAAGCACAAACAATCCGATTACTGCCAGTCCAGCGGTCCAAACTCTGCGATGGACTTTTCCTGTCCCTTCAGCGTTATTAGAACCTGAACGTGCACTTAGTCGGCAAACCGAGCGAATGAATTTTAATGACGTGCTTAGCTAGCGCGAAACCAACGCGCCCGCGCGCTAACAAGGTGCCATTTAAAAAGGGAGGGGTTTTGTTTTTTGTAAATCATCCCTTCGCTCTTAATAATTAAAGACGGCTGATTAATTATGAACAAATCCGTAGCCCAACACGCATGCAGAAGTATGGTTGCCTAGGAGCGCTGGCCCGTTCCGAACGCCTCGTCCCTTTGGCGTCGGCGGTAACTGGAGATTGTGCGCTACGATAGTAAAACGGCGGAAAAGTAAATAAAGATGGAGGGGGTAGAATGGGGGGGGGGGACACACACAATAGCTTTGTTTGGGGTGCTGTCAAAAGGTGCCATGATCAATAATTAACTTCATCGTGTGGTTCAATAACTGTACAGGGAGAAAAAAAAACTATTGGCAGGTTTAAATATAGTTGAGAACTACGCTACCGTTCAAAAGTTTGGGGTCACCTATACAATTTTTTGGGTGTTTTCCATTTAAAAGTCACACTTTTATTCATCAAAATAGTTGCGAAATGAATAGAAAATGTTTTCATTGCACAAGGGTTTTCAAATCATCCAATAGACTTCTAACGCGATTAGCAAACACAATGTCCCATTAGAACACTGGAAATGGGCCTCTATACACCTATGTACATATACCATTAAAAACCAGACATTCGCAGCTAGAATAGTCGTTAGTAATTCTGATTTCCTTCAAAAATAAGGACATTTCCTAAGTGAGCCCAAACTTTTGAAAAAATGCTTATGAATCTTCATGTGTGGCCTTCTTCCATTACCCCCCCCCCCCCCACCCCCGTGATTACCAGTCACAACAATACACATTCGACGTCCATTTTCGGACGCTAAATCAACACAGCTGGTGCACAACCTAAAGTTTGTGTTTATGTCTGTGCGCTACCTTTCCGACTTGCGTCTAAAAATAGCTCGGGGCCGCATCCTGCTATGATGCTGGAGGTGCAGTCATCTTTCCTCTGTGAAGGACACAACAGTGTCTGAAGTTTGGGAGGCGGTCGAGCGGTCGGGGGGGAGTGGGGGAGGGCAGGAGGAAGCCGTGACTACTGTGTGACAAGCGCCCTGTTCCTTCCTCCCGGGCCTGAGAAACAGGAAGTGCCGCACATAAGGCATTATTGTGACGGACAGGAAATGCAAGGTCCTCTAAAATAAGAGCCCAAATCTGGTCGTCAATGACAGCAGCTTGTCCTCCACAGCCCCACAGAGACCCCAAAGCCCCGGACACATCACCTTCCTCTCTCACAACCGCAGATTCATTGTCAAGAGATCCAGATTTAGAAAAAAAAAAAAAAAAGTTGGAAGACTTAAATAAATAAATAAATAGCACACGGTTTTTTGCTCACTCTGTGACATAACGTTAACTTTTGAGGGATTTTAAAGGAGGAGTGTTATCAAAGTAAAGCAGCTTCAGGACGCGTCAAACCTTTTGTTCACACATTGTTTTAACCACACGACAGCTTTTAAAAGAATTAACTTTGCATGTGGTTCATGATCCACCGTGCTTGTGTTTAGCAGAAGCCGAGGCGGAGCCGGTTGCTAAGAGAGAGATTCGAGGCTTTGTACCGTGGGCTCCCTCCCAGTTAATTAAAATCCTTACTTTATCTGTTCCATGCTTTCAATTAGAAAGCTCTGGAAAGGTGCCCAAGCTCTCGCATGTAGATAACCGTAGCAATAAGATGTGATTAATAAAGGAGGGGGAGGGGGGGGGCAGTTGCACTGCAGGGTTGCAGCAACGCCCTGCTGCCATGTTCCTCTCTGCAGTGCCCACGCAGACAGCAAATTACATAAATGAGATGGACTTCTGTGGGACACGACAGGTGCTGGCCACCTGTGATCATGTACATCTGAGTCAGCATCGCCGTTCAGCTGGTGCCCAAGTCTATTGGGTTTGTTTCCAGTCACCACCAGTAAATCAAAAGACGTGTCTGCCATAGCAGTGTTTTTGCTCAATTAACAGCAGATCCATCATCGCCCGCCTCTGCTTTTCACAATCAATTAGCCGCAACACAGAAGCCAAGCTGTATGGATAATCAATCATGCTAAGCTGAGCACATTATGGTTTACTGGGCATGTGGTGCCTTTTCTGATTTCTGTTTGCGTTGCACGAGCCAAAGCGCGATCATTTCTTGGCGCGCTGAAGCACCGTGGTGTTCTCTGTCAAAACACATTCGCTGTGATAAAAACTCTGAACATGTCAAACTAAATCAGCGTTATTAACAAATCAGTTTGAGTTTTAAAATCTATACATGATCCAACATATTATTTACTTAGAGCGTCAGGTTCGAGTTAGAAACAGCATATCATAATCAATTATCAATAATAATAAAGTATAGAGAGGGAAGCACTTACTCATAAACAATAGGACTTTATTTGGATAAACTGGCATAAACAAGTCCAAAAAACCAAATCCTTCTTTCATCATAAATGACTTTTCATGAACACCTGAGATGAAAACAAACACAGGGCATTTACTGCCATCTACTGGTCACTCTAGGAAAACACAAAGTCTGCAACTGCAAACATTTTTTTAAACCCTGCTTTTTTTCTTTTCTTTTTTTTTTTAACTAATGTCGGAACGATCTGAATGACTGTGTCAGTGAAGATGAGAGGGACTCACTGGTTGGAGAAAGGTCTTCTCTCAAGCCAAACGCGTCCTTGGGCAGGACAGTGGCACAAGCACCAGTCTCTGGCTCAGGCATCGTCTTCAGGGAGCACGGAGGAGTCGTCTCCATCAAGCCTGGACTTTTGACACCCCCGACACTCTCTCTGGGGATCTGGACTGGTGGCATCTGGAAGAAGAAGCCTCTTCCTATACCAGGTAAGGCACATGGGGTTGACTGCTCTTTCACAACGGGCTTTCCTCGACCTATCGTTTTGATCAGTTCCTCAGTGCATCCTATGCCTGCAGAGGGCAGTGTTTTCCCAAATGCTGCCACTGTGGCTGCCACTGGCGCAGTAGAGGCACAGACATCCAAAGAAGCAACACTGGTGACCTTTGGAGGGCTTGGGAGTTGCTGGTCTTGTTGTGCTGATGAAGGCAACTCCACAGCGGCAGGTCCAAAGGATTCTGCTTGAGCCAGACTGTCCTCATCTGGTGAGGGCGAGGTCAGGGATGGAGGCTCGGTTCGGGGTTTGAAGCGAGCCAGCAGACCCTCCTCTGTGACAGGGTAGTGTTTAGCTGCCTGCTCCTGGCGCTCATGATGCATTTGCTGCAGCTGCCTGAGCTCTTTGGGCAACGCCAACACACTCTTCTGTGTATGTAAATAGGTAAACAGCAGGTTTAACCACTAACCTGGAGAGTATGATTTAAGAAGGTAATTCTAAATGTTCTTTTTTTTCCCCTTTAAATGAAATTACAGTGGAAGCACAAAAACATATCTAATGGGGGCTTTTATAAAATATGTAATGGTGGTAAAATGGTGCATTGGGTTATTAATTCACATTATAAATCAAGTAAGGAGGCTAATTTTTCCATAGACTTCCATTTAAACTGGGCTCTTTGAAACCAGTGGAGTGGTAGCTAACTGCTACTTCTGTTCAACTTCCTACTAGGCTTCACTTTTCAAACCAGAGGACAGCATCGATTTTTATATACAGTCAATTAGGGGTTCCACGCTACAGGCACAAGTTAGGAATGGGGCAATACCACTTTTTTGTGTCCGATAATGGTGACACAAACTCGAGTATTTACCGATATTTACCGATTAGGCCCATACAGTCATTTTTAGACCATATTATGAACTATGAAGCTGTTAACAACACATTTAAAAGTCAGAGTCATTTGAAAAACAAAATTCTCCAACTGTACAAGAAATATTAATATAAATATGACTCAGCTAAAAATGGTTGTGCATAGTGAAGCATGCGATATATAGGATTTTTGGATTGGTGCATCACATCTCATTTTAATATGCCTTTACTTTCCATTATAATAGAAAGACCACTGGGCATGAAGTAACAGAATGACAAAACGGATGCATCGTGTCTACAAAATAAAGATTAACCAACAGTACTCTTTCAATAAGGGCTGAAAATTCAACTTTACCTCCCATTTATAAGTGACTCACCTTGCCGACATTCTCCAAATCCTCAGGATTAAACTGGCTGTTGGTGATGTACGAGTCCACCAGAGCCATGTAGTCTGTCATGAGAGCATCCAAGAGCACCTGTCTGAGAGGCAGCAGGTGGATCACCGACAGAGCCATTACCTTCAGCAGGGCTACAGGACACGGGCGCACATACCACATCTCATTTTCCTCCTGTAAAAAAAAAAAAACACACAGTGAATACAGATCCATTACTTTAGTAGCATAGTAGCTACTACATGTGCGTGCTGTTCTGTACTAGGGATGGGACTTTTTTGTCGACAATCGACACGTGCGCACCTCGACAAAAAAATGTATAGTAAAAAAAGTCAAAGTGTCACAAACACGTAAAGATCACGACCACGGAGGTGAAAGAAGCTGTGCACGAAAAGGTGATCCTGCTGTCCAGGCTCTCTGCGCTCTCTCCGATGATGCCGGCTCGTTCTCTCGAGTGGCTGCGCGCGTCCGAGCGTGTGTGTGTGTGTGTGCGTGCAGTGCGAACGAGGTTGCGCTTAAGTTTAGGACGGGGGTGGGGGACATAACACAAGCGCTACACAAAAACCTGAGCCGTCTGGCGAGTGGCGACACACGCGTTCCAGCGGAGAGTCCGCTTTTTTTCTCTTTTTTTGCCCCTCATTTATATTATCGCTGTTCTGATGGTCAATAATAGACATTAATGGACATTACAGCCATGTTTTTGAGCCTAAAATGAAGTAGTACACTGTAGAATAGTTTACACCCCCGCATTGCTGCTGTTGCTGCTGATGTAAAAAAAGAAAAAACATGTGGACCTCGACAATCGACTCTAAAAATGTGTGAAATTCCCATCCCTATTCTTTACCTTGGTGAGCTGTGACTTGATCTGAAGGGATAAGAGCTGGGAGGGCGGCACCTTCAGGTGGAGACTAACCACTTCCTGCAGAGTAGAGACTCTGTCGGGAAGAAACCCGCCTGTTTCTGTGTGGAAGCACATGACGTCTGCCACCTTGCAGAAAGAAAAAAACACATAAGGTATATCAGAAAATTAACATCACTGTCATGTTTCAAATTTACAGGCTACTGTGTTTAGGTCCTTACCAGTGTGTCAAAGACGTTGGTTAGCTGTACTCCAAATTGAGCAACCAGACATCCGGCAATGGCTCGGCAGTCATGCATCACCTGTACCGAACGGAACAGCACAGACGTTTACGACAATAATAATAATCATCACCACTGTGACTGATTTCTATGCTGCTTTATTAACCTTTAATATGGCTTTGCTTTCCAGAATGGTGGACAGGCCATTCTTAAAGGCCCGGGCTCCGAGTAACAGGATGTCAAACAGATACACCTTGTTTTTGGTGGCAATCTAAAAAAATGTTTTAATGAAAATGAGCAAATGTTGCGAAGTAAAAAATAATAAATTTGCCTCAGCAGAAATGTAATAAATCTCACCTGCAGCCAACACAGTCTGCCATGCTTAAACACCTCAACTCCGTTAGCTCCTACACCAATGGTGTGTTGCTTCTTGATGTGTATCACCTACAGAGAAGCAGGCAACTCAAGATATGTACATGACGATTGTCTCACTTTGCAATTGTTTACTATCCATATAAGTCTGGAGTTTAGGGGGAAAAAAAAGAATAGTCATTTGTGCTTACAGCAGGCACAAACTTCTCATGAAACTCATCAATGACAACGAAGTCGATGCACTCTTCCTCGCCTTCGTCGTTATCTGCAAAGAAGCAGAAGTCCTCTCAAATGTGATGCTTGAATGCACCTTTCAAGAAACTCTATGAAAACCTTTTTTTTTTTTTTTAAACACACATATTGAACTCACCGATTGTCATTGTCTTCCTGTACGGCTGAAACTCTTCCACTGCCAAGTGGTGGTCAATAACTTTTCTGTGTACACACACACACACACAACATTGACCTCATTACATTTTTGACAACATGTCACCAAAGGATCATCATCATCATCATCGCCACCACGTTATTGCTCACTCACCCACTGTCACCGTTTGCGTCACCGGTGAATTCCACTGTGAATGAATGAATAAAGACTTAATTTAATTGTTGTTTCAGTATTTACATTAGGGCTGAACAATTAATCGAATTTTAATCAAAATCACAATATGGCCTACTGCAATTTTCAAATCGCAGGAGGCGCGAATTGTATCGCAATCGCAATTCCTGTTCAAATATTCGCGATTAGATATTTATTCAAAATCGTTCAGCCCCAATTTACATGTTATTATATTTCTTTCAAGAAGCAAGCAATTTTCTGTACATTCTTAAAATGCAAGATAAGGTTATTTAAGGGGTGTTGTTAAGAGTCATGAATTGGAAGTGTATTTTTGCAGTTATTGCACTAATATTGTGAATAACAACACATTTGAGACATCAGGATGATGTTGAAATAAAAGATAATGTCATCATGTTCCATCTATGATAAGAGACTGTTGTTTATGATGATTATCTAATAAAGTATTATTTGTTTATTTATGCCATTCGTGTGTACGGGTTTGTCATTATCTACAATTCTGCAGATATCTACAACTTCATTCTGACTTTTAAACTTAATTCAAGATGTCTAAAAAGGACATTATATGTGGATATCTTGAATTGAGGATATTGAACTTGGAATTGTGACTAGTCTATAATGACGTTGTAGATTCAAACCCCATACACATGCATGGCAAAAAGGTGACGTCGTTCTGACGTAGAAACTGAATGACCCACATATGAAAATCTAGTGTTGACTCGTAAGAGTGACGTTGTGCAACGAGCGTACTCACCATTGAGAATCTCATGCCCAAAGAACAGTTTTGAGCCCGGGATTTTACAGCCATTGCTAGCATTAGCAACTGAAAGCACACACACACACACACAGAGAGAGGCATAACGGTCAATTAAACCGTTTACAGTGAAACAGGAAGCCTACAAGCTGCAAATGTATCTTGAGAATCCTCAATATCATCTTCTGGACGAGAAAATAAAAAAAAACTTACCGTCTGCCAACACCAGCGTTTTGTTGGGGTTTATGCGTTGCACGACCCCAATGAAGGACGACGTCTTGAGGGTAAGCTTGATTCGTTTCCCCTTGAAGATATTAATGAACTGGGCCTCGTCGACAACCATTTGACCGTACGCCATTCAAACAGTTAAAATGTCACTTTTCAGCTGACGTACGCTTTTCAGAGCGTCTCCGTCGGTCGGTTAACGGTTTAACTTTTAGCTAGTTAGCTTAGCTAGATTTCAGGGAGCACTTGTTACGTTGCGTGCGTAACTTGTGACGTCAATTAACGATGCGTTCAAATGCTCCCCGTTTTAGTGTTTGGTGTGTTTTGACAAAAGTTTAATGTGCTAATATAGGTTTATTGATAACATAATTGAATTTACGATGTACAAGAAACATATAAGCACGATATATATATCAAAAAAGAAGGTTTCAACAAGTCACATTTAAATATTGCCTGTTTAAATACTTTGTATTTCTCTGCTGCTATGCTAAGCTGTAACACTGCTATGCTAAGGCGCTCGCACAGCACACTAGCTAGCGGTGGGGTGCTCGATAAATTGTCACCGGGCAGCACAGGTGGCCTACTTTAGTTCCGTGTTGTAGTTATGTTATCGCATCCTCTAAAATACAAACATTTCAAAGCGAGACTGAAGTTTATGCATGTTTTAAATAAACGTTACATTAATAGATTTTTTAAAGACCTTTCAAAATTCTATTTAAGACCTTTTATGAGATTTTAGGAGAATTTAAGACATTTTAAGGCCTTAAATTCAAACTATTGGATTTAAGACTTTTTAAGACCCCGCAGATACCCTGTCTAAAGATCTTGCAGATTCAACCATCATAATTTACAATTTCGACCATGCGTGCCCTGTTCTTATACCATTTGTATGCACCTTTCAGTTTTTCCTGACCAGATTTGGATTTGCATTAGTCACAAATACTGCAATTCAAACTCTATGCTGCTTCACTCATGGAAATTGACTTGAAAATCAAGTATGCATTTAGCCACATGGGGGCAGGCTTAAAGCATACAGTATAGCTTGCAGGTCTGATCACAAAAAAAAAACAAGCTATCTTATCAGAAGAAGCCAGCTGCTAATGCACAGGTTCTGCCTATGGAAACACATGGATTCAAATCTCAAATCTGGAGACAGGGAGGTGTAGAGGATGCTCTGGAGTGTCGGAGGCACAGAGACGCAACACTGTGCCTTTTGTGTCATCACCAAAAGCGTGCTCCTTATTCCCCACAGTGGAAATTATGTGATCAAGGACAAGTTATGACACTCAAAGGGAGACAAATAATTCAATTTGAAATGATTAAATCACATCAGAATACAACTCGGGTGTTTGCAAAACCCTAGATCATGTAACGTATACATGTCTTATCACACCAGCAGGCGTACGAGAGCTTCTTAAAGCAGTGGGAAAAAAAAAGGCTCCAGGAAACATCTTCTCTGGACCACCTACAGCATCACAATGTTATCCCCTCACACAACACACGAGCCATAATGGAACCTCTGCTATCTTTGGAGGAAGGTCCAACCCTTTTCCTGTTCAGCGCACTGAACAAACAAAAAGAAAAAAAAAACTACCCAAAAATGGCATTTATGATGATTGACAGCTCCATTTGACAGCTTTATTCACTCGTCAGTCACTCGTAAGATGCTTCATCTAAAAACAGTGTTATCCCAAACCTTAACCAAACCCAGTTATGGATGACTAACCCTAACCCATAATTCAAATCTTGGCTCTAAAACAGTTTTATTAGGACCAGGTTTTGGTCCAAAAAGTTGTTTTTTCCTCGTGCAATGAGGACAACTGGTTGGTGTTTATAGGAGAACAGGTCCTGGAGAGGTGACAAATACAAGCACACGCACGCACACACTCACGCACACACACACACACACACACTGAAGCCCTCACAGTGTTGCGTTCACTGACGACTCGGCGCAATGCTGCTGAGAGCGCGGAGGCGCACAGAGGCGAGCAGAGCGAGGACATGCTCCCATCGAGGAGGACACAGATGGACAGCCTCGTTCAGCCGCTCGTCGCCCAGTACCTCGCTATGGGATGTCAGTCGAAAGAGAACAACCAGAACGAAAGTGTGCCGTCGGACGACAAAGGGAAGGACGATGCGTAAGTTATTTTCTCACCTTTGTCGTTTTTTTTTTTCCAGGTGCGTTTTTTTTTTTTTTTACTAATTTGTGTTATTATTCTTTTTTTTTTTTTAATCCAGCTGTAACATTGTAAGCTGTAATATTTTTGTTGTTGTTTTGTGGTTTTTAAAAAACTGTGCCGACACCATCCGTGGCTTTTTACGCACAAGCGCCGCCGCCGCCGCGCAACAGGCGCTTTTTTTTTTTTTACCGCAACTTTCTGACGTACGTGCTTGCGAGGTGAATTCCTCCCTGTTTACCGGCCATCGCTTTAAAGTTTAAACTGGATGTCCGCTCTAATCAACCGGCATTTCCGGACCCAAAGTTAAAGGAAGGAAACGAGAACAATGAATAGCAAATATAGATGTAAGGGGAGGGGGGGGGGGAGTTGGGGAGTTGGGGAGGGTTATTTCAAACAATAGCTTCCACTCACACACAATCATTTCAAACAGTACGTGTGTTAATCTGTAGTCTCGTAAGGGGCACGGTTTTAGAACACAAATACACCCCTCTATACATCCTCATACGCACACAGAGAAACCTCACCGTCCCTCCTCCTCCTCCTCCTCCTCTTCCTCCCTCATCTTCTTCATCTTCTTCTTCTTGTGTTGCTGTTCCTCCAAGATGCAGCTCCAGGTCTAGAGTTTCTCCTCCAGGACGCCCTCACCGGTTCCACAGACCCAGCCCGACCCAGAGCGTCCCGGCAGCCAAGCCCATGACACCCCTGGGACACCTCAGCAAGGGGGGAAGCTGGGAGGAGCTGATCCAGGCCTGTCTGCAGTCCTTCGGTAAGTCCGAAGTTTTTTTTAAATCGATTGCTCTGCGATGCAGTAACAGTGTTTGGAAACAGTAAGACTGTGTGTGTGCACCCAGACATTGTAAATAAGACTTTACTGTAAGATGTTTCAGGGCTTTTTTACCCCCCCACCTCACACTGTATTCTCTTAATGTGATTTCTATACCACATGATTACATATTATGTGTGTGTGGGATTGATTGAGTAGGCTGCAGTTTGGATCAATCAGGCAAAAAAAAAAAAAGATCATTGGCTTCATCAAGTTGGTCTGGAGTGCTCTCTCTCTCTCTCTCTCACTCAGAGTTTATGGTGATTGTGTGACAAGCTTTCAAATTGCTGTTGCCTGGTTACACAAATGGGAGCAGGAGCGATGGAGAGGTGTTACAATGGGCTGCAAATAAAAATGGCAACCCCCCCACCCTCCACCCCCCACTCCATAACTCCGTTTATCTGTCGAGAGGTAGAGTAATAACAGCCTGACGGAAAAAGAAACTTTCCAATATGAGCTTCATGCACACGTGTGCTCAAGATTCTAACCTGTGAGGACACCGAATGGCTGATCCTATGGGGGAGGGTCAGGTTGCCCCACTTGGCCCACATCACAGACCAAACCCCCCTCTAAGGTCTCGCCGCGGCTCTCCTGAGCGCACGTAAGAGCGCCATTTGAAGGATTACCTGCGATTGCGGCTTTCGGAGCCCTCGCTGAGCTCAAAGGTCAGCTCCCCGACACGGTGGTCCTCAGATGCTGACCGGGGCCTTTGAATCGCAGAACTCTGTGAGGTGTTGGATCAATAAGCTGTTGACATCATCATCACTCACTCACTCTCGCTCTCTCGCCCTCGAGAACCACAGCACTCTGTCAACCTGCTTTGTTTAAACAGATTTTTATCAGTTTTAATCGATAAAACATTCAGAAAATCCAACAGTAATGTCATTTAAGAGTTAATAATAGACATTATTTGTCCTAATTTAATTAATATTGACATAAGTTAAAGTCAAATTCAATTTAATAGCTGTTAAACAGTATTTTTTACCAGTTTTAATCTATAAAACATGCAGAAAATCAAACAGAAATTTAATTTAAGAGTTAATAATAGACATTTGTCCTAATTTAATAAATATTGACATAAGTTAAAGGTAAATTCAATTTAATAGCTGTTAAACAGTGATTTTACCCGTTTTAATCTATAAAATATGCAGAAAATCAAACAGTAATGTCATTTAAGCATCGATAATAAACATTATTTGTCTTAATTTAATAAATATTGACATAAGTTAAAGTCTAATTCAATTTAATAGCGGTTAAACAGTATTTTTAACAGTTTTAATCTATAAAACATGCAGATAATCAGACAGAAATGTAATTTAAGCATTGATAATAAACATTATTTGTCTTAATTTAATATAAATTGACATAAACTAAAGTTAAATTCAAATTAATATCTGTTCAACAGTATTTTCTACCAGTTGAAATCTATAAAACATGCAGAAAATCAAACAGTAATGTCCTTTAAGAATTAATAATAGACATTATTTGTCCTAATTTAATAAATATTGACATAAGTTAAAGTCTAATTCAATTTAATAGTTGTTAAACAGTATTGTCTAACAGTTTCACTTACTTTTGTCTATTTTTCCTCGTTAATTTCATCATTCCTGTATCACGGAGAACTATAAAAGTAACATTTTTGGGCAACACAAACAATATTTGTTCAAGCTAAAAATATAATTTTAGATCAATTAACTTTAAATTAATTAATTACGTCACACGTTAATCCTTTTAAATAAAGTTTTTTGAATGAAAATTAGAAAAATGACCATGATCTGATATTACAATCGCATTTCCTGTCCAAAACTAATTCCCTATGGGGGAACCGCGGCTCCGATGACTTAACATAAACACCGTTCACCTTAAAGCTATACGGTGATTTAAGGACGGATGGATGATGGATCTGTGCAGAGAGCGATAACCATCGTCCTGCGTTTAACTTTTGATTCCTCTGAAACAAAGGAACCATCCAGTCGGACGGCTTCTATCAAAACAAGGAAACATGCGTGAGCCAGAGCGAGCCTGCATGTGGCTGATTAACGTCTGAGATAAACCTGAAAAGTAGGCCAAGCGCCGCATGTGTGTGTGTGTGTGTGTAACCCATACAGTATCATATAGTTCCAGTGTGACGGGGCAGCAGCAGCAGCAGCAGTGGCAGCTTTCCTAATTTTTCCAGTCACTAACCGACAGCCCAGAGGGGATTTCCTCCTGCAATTAACCCCGGGAGGGTTAGTGGTTGGAAAGTTGTGAAAAAAAAAAAAAGGATGGAGCAATTGTTTATGTGACAGGGAGTCGCGAGGCTTCCTGTAGTTGTGAGTTTCTCACCTGATTGTCGGGTTCTAAACTCCAGCAGAGGTGGAAACTGATGAGTCACGGGTGGGTATTGTTTCATACATGTCTGAACTGCACTGCCTTTTTGGATTTGGAAGCTGGATTCAGCTGCTGGTGGTGGTGGTGGTGGTGGCTGCTGTGTGTTACAAACACAAACACACCCCTCTCTCGCAGGATATGAGGGCTGGATTAGTCAGCTGCGGCTGTGGAGTTGCGAGTTGCTTACAGATAACAAAGATTAGAAAAAAAGAAAAAGAAAAAAAAACATGTTGCCATGGTGGCTGAGGTATTTCCAAGGTGATGCGGTTTAAAAGCGGGGCCCCTCAGACGCCTGGTGTCCTTGATGGTGTCGAGATTCTGGGAAAAAATCTCAAAGCGATATTCAGCTCGACGGCTCAGTGATGCTGCTCTACACTCGTCATTTACTCTCACGTTCTTCGTGTATGTACTGTCCTCATAGGAGAATCTGGATCTGGGTTCTCTGGATCAAAATGGTTCTTACTGGAACCATTAGTGTTACCAAGAACCCTTGAAAAACCCTTTTTCAGAAGCAAATGGTTCCAGGTAGAACCTCAGGCCGGCTTTACACACGACAACGATCTGAACGCAAGCCGCAAAGGTGGCGTCGCGTTCCCACTTTTTGTTTCGCGTTTAGACGAGCGTCTTTGGGTGGTAATCTGCAAAGTGTGTGAAATTTGATGTAGTATGCATGCCAGGTGGCTAGGTGGCGCTGTGAAGCACTGCAACACAACAACACCAGGAGCGCGCGCATGCGCTGAAACGTCCTTCTACTTCTCTCTAGTAGCGCTGAGTAGCCCACAGTCGAAAAACCACAACATTAACTCGGCGTAATTGCTGAAATGACTCCTGGATCAGTATCAGAGCAGCAAAGGCAACTTGAATGTCCGACCGATGGATCGAATCCGACATGTTTGTTTTTTGTCTGTACTGCACATGGATCTGACGTCAACGCGTACAGGAGGAAAGTCAGCGTGACGACGATGAAGTTGGCACCACATTCGCCCCAGGTTCTCTTTAGAGAAGCCTCAGCCCTTGTAGAAGGACCCTTTTGGAACCCTTATTTCTGAGTCTACACTCTTAGATATCTTAGAAAAGTGCTAATTAGAACCATATAAGATTCTTCGCCTTGTCCTCATAGGAGAACCCTTTTTTGGCTCCAGGTAGAACCTTTTTATAAAGGTTTTATAAATGGTTCCAGGTAGAACCTCAGCCCTTGTAGAAGGACCCTTTTTGGAACCCTTATTTCTGAGTCTACACTCTTAGAAATAAAAGTGCTAAGCAGAACCATATAAGATACTTCGGCTTGTCCTCATAGGAGAACCTTATTTTGGCTCCAGGTAGAACCTTTTTATAAAGGTTCCACCTGGAACCCTTTTGGATGGGTTCCACCAAGAACCCTTTTAAAAGCCTTTATTCAGGAAAGGGGTTTTAAAGGGTTCTCTGGATCAAAATGGTTCTTACTGGAACCATTAGTGTTACCAAGAACCTGTTCTTTTATAAACACTGACCTTGTAAGAACCTGGAGCCATTTGCTTCTGAAAAAAGCAAATGGTTCCAGGTAGAACCTCAGCCCTTGTAGAAGGACCCCTTTGGAACCCTTATTTCTAAGGAGTGTGGGACTAGAGCTGCGACTAATAATCGATTAATTGTTTGGTCCATAAAATGTCAGAAAATGCTTATAAAACATGAATGGAAATGACCGACGTTCTCGAACCAAAACGATTCATGATTTCTCTGTTGTGCAGAGCAAGAAACGAAGAAAATATTCAGATTTAAGAAGCTAAAACAATCAGAAATCTAGTTTTAATCGCGAGAAAAGCTTCAAACCGATGAATCGACAGTTGACGACAGTATCAAAACAGTTGAGGATTAATGAACTACAGTTATATCAGCCTCAGAGTGAGGTTGTCGCGGTGGTTTAGTGGAAGATAAAGCAAGTTTTTGGGCTGAGTTTTGGGCAGAAATGTCGTCCGTCTTGTCCGTGTAGGACAGATGTTCACTTTCAACATTATCGCGACCTTACCGAGGGCTGTTTTTGCCCTTTGTGAGTGTCAAATAAACACCTGGAGGGTGGATATCTTCAGTTTTCACTCATGCACTCGCCCATCTTTGTGCCAATCCCAACGTAGGGACTCCTCAGTGATGACATGCACAGAAAGGGGAGAGGTCAACTTCAGTATGATAGCATCACGTTGTGCAAAAACACATCATCATCATCATCATCATTAGTCAATACTGTAACCTGGGAACAGAAGTGGAGATTGTGACTGAGCCGGAGGAGGCACACGACCACACGGTTGACACTTCGTCATTCTTTTCAGCATCAGTCGCGTCAGATGCAGATGAGATAAATAAATAAGGAAACGGGGTCGGGTCACATAGAGAGAGAGAGAGGAACAAAGATCGCGTACATGTTGGGAGAAAGGAAGTGAAACTAATTTTGAGACACAATGAGCTGCAAAGGGGGGGTGGCGGGGTGTGTGGCTGGGTTGCCATGGTTCAGAGCAACACAACACACGTCTGCAACACACAGAAACACTTTTAGAGCAATTTTACAGAGGGTCCACCCCTGTACTACTATACTACTACTAAAATGTTCTAGTGCAAAAAAGGTCACAGTTACAGTACCGCCAACATTTGGGTATAACAGTCACAATAGGCTCTTAAAAAGTTAGAGGTAACAATATAAACAACAATGGCCACAATAGGCTATTTTTGCAGTAATATAAGTAACAGTACCAATACTATTCAGGTACAATTGCTACAGCAAAATATTCTGGTACACACATAGGCTGCGTACAATTACACCTGTACTAGTATTTGCCAAAAAGGGACGCAAAGTGTCACAAAGCGTCTCAAAGTGCCAGAAATAGGTGAAGCCCTAATGGGCCGCGGGCCGGTCCAAATTGCTTGAAGGGCCGCATCTGGAAGGCCCCCCCCCCCGGGGCCTTAAAGGCGCCATATGTAATAATGTGGCCAAAAACGGTTACTACATTCAAATTCAAAATTACCGAGGTCTTTTAGGTTTTCGTTTTCTGACGTAACTGGCAACCGAGTGGTTGCTCGGCAGCTGAGACTCTACCGACTGCAATGATTGGTAGACGGCGGTAGGTGGCGCCACATGCCAAAACACGATTTCAAAACATAAACATGATTTGCCGTCTGCAAAATATTTGTTTTTAACGCAAATATTTTGTCTGTACTGTTGTTGTTGGTGAGTTCAGTTTGTTATATGAACATTATTCCTGAGTCTCTGTGACATATTAGGAGGATTTTATGTCCCAGTTGCTTTAGATTTATTACATAATGCACCGTTAAGTTCAAAATAGCCTCGTTTTAGCGAATGAAACGTACATGAATTGCTTCAAAAACACGGCACAAAATGTTTATTTTCGGCTCACTTTACTCGCAATGACGTCTTTGTTTGTTTTTGCGTCCCGCAGACTCGGACGGCGGCGTTCGTGGGAGCAGCCACCTGCTGAACATCACCCTGACCATGCACCGCCTCCTCATCTCGTCCAGCGACCTGCTGGACAAGCTCGTGGCTCTATATCCTTCAGCGTAAACCCTTACGGCACAGTAAGGTCTTTGGAAGTCACGTGTTGGCCAGTTTTTCGAGTTTTTGCCCTGTTAGCTAGCAACACAACTGGAAAAGTCACGGACGGATTTGGATGGAATTTTCAGGAAATGTCCGCAATGGGACCAGGAACGAGTGATTACATTTTGGCGTGTGATCTCTAGACGCTGTCACTGGTTACAACCAGGCAGGGTGTGTTTTTGAGGCCCTGAGCTGCCTTTGGCGGAGGTCTGCGCTCTCCGAGTGCTTTTCTAGTTTTAGTTTCTTTTGACGAGAGTGACAAATAGAATGTGGGTCAGACCACCGGCTGCGTGTCCTGCTTTTGTGTAGTCGTCGTCAATAGCGACGGGGCTAATCTGATAGGCGAGTGGCAGTTCGTGTTTACTCCCGTACTGTAAACGCGCTCCGTCCGCGTCATTCGCCTATTTTTAGCCGCGCCGCGTAAACTCCGCTCTCCCCACTGTGGACGCGTCGAGTAGACCAGGGAATCAATTACCATTGAGTATTAACTGTTTGATTCTGTCTCTTTCATTTTCTCCACCCCCCCCCCCCCCCACACACAACATGTTTTTGCCATTGTGTCTTAAGTGCACGGACAAATAATCTACACTTCCATTCAGGAAAGAGCGATGGCGTCATGAACCCCTCTCAGGGGAGATTACTGCCCCCACCCCCCCGGGCGAGCAGCCTTGAGGTTTCAGGTGTTAATTACCTCTGCCTCGTTCACATGCTCTTCAGTTATATATAAACACAGACCCTCTGTTGCTTAAAGAGCCCCCACTGCTCATTTGTGTGTCACGTCAGAGCGTTGAATGGTCCCTCTGCTATTTTTAACCCCACTCATTCTCAGCCCAAGCCCCAGAAGGGTGCATCAAATGAATTCAGCGTGTGTGTGTGTTTGTGTGTGTGTGTGGAACAGACACAGGGGCCATTAACAGCCCTTCATCGCAGTCAGGCCTTGAGATTGCGTGGGCAATAATTCTCCTGCTCGCTCCCATGACGCAAATTAGCCTTTTTTTTTTTTTCTTTTTTTTTTCGCCGTTTGCGTGCACATCACTTCAACCTGATTTCTGTCAATCAAGAGCCGCCAAACCCGGCCGCAAAACAACGGACGCATGCTAATCGACAGTTGTCGTGCGTTAAACGAGACGCAGGCGAGCGTGTGTATTTTTTCTTCTGCATTGGTGTTATTCACTTACCTCTGTATGCCAGAATGATTCGTGATTCATCCTGTGAGAGTTTTCTGCTTCATGCAGCTGCCTCCTCCCACATTTCCAAATGTCACTTGCCTTTTAGTTGAATCGCTTTACTTTTTTTTTTTTTTTTTTTTTGCTTTCTTCCATTAAATCGCCGTTAAGATTGCAGATAGGGAAAAGATTCCTTGCAACCATATGTTCGGTATTTACTCAACAACACAAAACTGCCGCCGCGGAAAAAAAACGACGTCAAAGATCAGCAGACTGCCGACTCTGGATATGAAATCACACAGTCAACATCAACATCGTGGATTCCTTAACCAGTGTCCTCACGTTCAAAACAGCGCTAGACAACGAGCAGCCAACACAGTGCCAGAGGATATGCTTCCTCGTCAGGTCAGCTCACCAGCCACGTTTTCAAACTCTTGCTCTTATTGTGTGGGTTTTTGTTTTAAACTCGCATTAAATCACCCCCAGGCATTGGATCCAGGAGTTCTGGATGATGTTCCGCCTGGACCGCAGCCTCTCGGACAGCCTGGACCAGTTCCGAGAGCTGGTCAGAGAGCAAGGACAGGAGCATCTTTGCTCGCTCCTCGAGACCAAGTGGATGTAAGTGTTACTCTGACTCTCGGTAGTCACGATCGAGAATGCAGACAACTGTGTGACAATTTGAACTTTAGTCCAAGTACATGTTCTGTGTTCAGAGGCGGTTCTAGAGTCTGTAGGGGCCCTAAGCAAAAATTCCCAGGGGGCCCTTCCTTCCAACCAGTGTTCATCACCATTATGTTACAAATAATCTGACACCAATGAAAAATGTAAAGATGAGTTCAAAATCATTTTTTTTCAAAATGAGTGAAATAACATGGAAAAACCTATAATATAATTGTAAAGAACAATAAAATACTGTAAATAGTTTTTTAAAAAAAAACTTTATAAACTTAGTTAAAAAAAATACATTACACTGTAAAGAACCCACGTTATAAAACAATATAAATATATAGAACAATAAAATACTGTAAATAACTGAAAAAACAAGCATTTTTTCATTATTAAAACAAGATTTCTGATTGTTTTAGCTTCTTTAAAAGGGTCATATTATGCAAATTCAACTTTTTAACCACTTAAATCCTTATATTTGGGACTCTGGAGGCCCTATCAGTCAGCAAATTCTGAAAAATTGTGAAAAAAGCTCGTGTTTTTGTCTAAGTACAGAAGATAAAACAAGCGACGCACACATTGGGACGTCACAATGTGCTAAATTCCTGGAATTGTTCCACTTTGTCCGTAAAACACGTCAGAATGCTGGCGAGGGCATAGTTCTATTCTTGGCTCCACAGTGCAGCACAGAGTTCTACACAAACTTCCAGCCTCAGAGGATTTATCTGTCCAGTGGATACGTTATGTGTTATTATATATGACGGCAATGTGCCTGCTAGAGCCTGCACTTTCCCAGTAGCCTCTGTGGCTGATGTCATTTCCTGTCCCTTAAGTTTCGTTCTGAAAAGGTTTGGCAGGGCGACTGAACTGCTGTGGTGCTTCATTCTTATGGTGTTTTGACCAAAGCGTGTCACAGACATAGGGTATAATATGTCCCCTTTAAATAACAAAGAAACCAATCATTTTGGTTTGTGGACAAGACATCGGAGAACATCCAAAGTTGCGATTGCGATGTCATACGCGTCGTGTGTGCTTTCAGAAGCGAGCGGGACTGGTCGTGGAAGGCCAGCCAGAAGATCAAAGCCAACAGCAGCAAAAAGAGGAAGGTGTCGCTGCTCTTCGATCACCTGGAGCCCATCGAGTTGGCCGAGCATCTCACCTTCTTGGAGTTCAAATCGTTCTGCAGGATATCGGTGAGTAGGAAACCACTCTGCAGCGATCGTCGTCTGTATATTTTCCACATTGGTGTTTCCTCCTCACGCTTTTTGCAGTTTCCGTGCAGCACATCATTTCATGCACATCCCCCCCCCTCCCCCCCACTCTCTCTCTCTCCTCTCTGTCAGTTTGTCGACTATCTGAACTACATTCGCAACTGCTGCATGAAGGACATCCCCGTGATGGAGCGTTCCATTGCGCTGTGTAACGGCGTCTCCCAGTGGGTTCAGTTGATGGTGCTGAGCCGGCCCACTGCTCAGCTGAGGGCTGAGGTTTTCACCAAGTTCATCCACGTGGCACAGGTAGTGGTTAAATCTTTCGAGCGTCTGTTCGTCGCTGAGCGAGAAGAAAAAAAAAAAAGGGGGGGAACAATGTACTATAACCCTTTCCTCTTGCATGTACACATTATCTAACTAATGACGCTCTCTTCCTCACGCTGTAGACACTAAACCCTATAGATGCTACATAATTGGCGGTTGCGTAACGCTCATTCAGACAGCTGGTAATGATTCTCAAGAGCTCCGCTGCGGGGCTTTTAGCATATCCAAGGATTTCACCGGGAGAAAAAGCATTATCCGAGTGCAAGCTAATGGAGTCTTCGCGTAGAGCGGACTCGCACACCGAGGAGCCCGTGAAAGTGGAGCGAGCGTAGTTGGCCGATCAGTCCTTGTCTGTTAAAAACCACTTCAATGCGAGAAAAGATGTGCTAGCTTCAGGGAGCGGGGGGGGGGGGGGGGGGGGGGGGGCGGTATTGGCTCTGCAAGGGGCCTCAGATTGCACTCAAACCACTAATGCACGATAGTCTACTGTCGACCTCAAATCTCACGGGTGTGGGAACGAATTTCACACCATGATGCTCCAATGACAGCACGAATTAGAGCTGAAAAGAGAGAGAAGAGGGGGGGGGGGGGTGGGAGAGAGAGGGGGGCCCGGTAAGAAAAGCAAACAATATAAGTGGCTTATGCAATGACAGTGTTGTGAGTTACATAACCAGAGATACCTGGAACAAATGTAATTGTGCGCGTTTATATGTGTGCACATGGACGGACTGATTGTGTGAATGTGTGTGTGTTTTGTGTGCAGAGTCTACATCTCATGCACAACTACAACACACTAATGGCCGTGGTCGGAGGCCTTTGCCACAGCTCCATCTCCAGACTAAAAGACACCACCTCGCACGTTCCCAGCGAGGTCACTAAGGTAAAAACGGACGACGTCGCGAACGAGGTCCAAGCCGCGGGGAATCGGGAAAAAAAACAACTCAAACGATTCTCTTTGTAGGTACTCAACGAGATGACGGACCTGCTGTCCTCGTGCAGAAACTTCGACAACTACAGGCAAGCGTACAACCGGTGCGCGGGGTTTAAAATCCCCATCGCGGGCGTCCACCTCAAAGACCTGATTTCGGTCAACGAGGCCATGTCGGACTACGTGGAGGACGACAAGGTCAACGTCCAGAAGCTGCAGGCGCTCTACAGCCACATCAACGAGCTGATCCAGCTGCAGCAGATCCCGCCTCGGCTGGACGCCAACAAGGACCTGGTCCATCTGCTGACGGTATTGCACCTTTCAGAGTCTACTAAATCTGCTAAACAACGCTCGCGTCGCTTTGGTGTGAATCACCGCATTGTGTCGAGCGGCGGGCACAGATGCAAATGAGCGTGTTACAGCATGTGGATTGGTGTGTGTGTGTGGGCGTGATGAGAGTCTATGATCTATGAGTGTGTGGGTGACGGGACTGGAGTGTGAATGAGAGCGAGTGCAGATTGCTCTACTGTCGCGTTTATCCGCGCGCGGCGCGCACTTTTAATTGTACTCGAACAACAGAATGCCCATGAAGAGATAATAGTTAGCCTGTGACCCGCGCGTTGGAACCTTCATCGCGACGTGTTGTCGAGGAGAAATGTGGCGGCGACACACAAAGGCTGTTTACAAGCCGCGTGCTGATGTCTGGTCGCTCTGTGCCCACAGCTCTCCCTGGACCTTTACTACACCGAGGACGAGATCTATGAACTGTCTTACACCAGGGAGCCCAAGAACTGCAAAGCACCTGTGAGTTATGGAAGCAGCTGTTTGACCAGTGACTTAAAAAATGACACGAATGTGTGATTTAAAAGTGTTTAAAGGTGCATTATGTAATAAATCTAAAGCAACTGGCCATAAAATCCTCCTAATATGTCACAGAGACTCAGGAATAATGTTCATACAACAAACTGAACTCACCAACAACAACAGTACAGACAAAATATATGCATTAAAATAAATATTTTGCAGACTGCAAATCATGTTTTGGCATGTGGCGCCACCTACAGCCATCTACCAATCATTGCAGTCAGTAGAGTCTCAGCTGCCGAGCAACCACGGGTTGCCAGTTACGTCAGAAAACGAAACCTAAAGGACGTCGGTATTTTGAATTGTCGTGTAGTAACCGTTTTTGGCCACATTCTTACATATGGCACCTTTAAGGCGACATATTATGCAAAATCAACATTTTAATACTTATATTTGGGATCAGAGGATTTACACATTTTATATATGACGGCAATGCGCGTTCTGAACAGGGTGATTGAGCTGCTGTGGTGCTTCATCCTTAAGGTGTTTTGACCAAAGCGTGTCACAGACGTGTTGTTGTTGGTGAGTTCAGTTTGTTATATGAACATTATTCCTGAGTCTCTGTGACATATTGGGAGGATCTTTTTTTACGGCCAGTTGCTTTAGATTTATTACATAATGCACCTTTAACGTGTACGCAAATGATTCGACTGACCACAAATATGGAGGTGCTTAAACGTCCTTCTAAACTTTGCTTAGGTTTTTCAAAGTAAAAGTAATTTCACTCTAAGCTGCTTCTGAAAAGAAAGATTACATTTAATGCAGAAGACGTTCTCTTACAATAGTATTGACACCGTGTGGCCAGGCTTGTTTTTAAACGACTGATTACTTTTCCACCAGCCAGCCACCCCCTCTAGACCTCCACTGGTTGTGGACTGGACATCAGGAGTGGCTCCTAAACCCGATCCCCGAACCATCAGCAAACACGTGCAGCGAATGGTGGATGTGAGTGCTTTTATAGAATCTCTTCTAAACCCAAGTAATGCTTTCGTTCTTCTTCTCCTCCGCGTTGACGGTCCCTTTGCCTCTTGACTTTCACAGTCCGTGTTCAAAAACTACGATCACGACGAGAACGGCTTCATCTCTCAAGAGGATTTTGAGAAAATTGCCGCGAGCTTTCCTTTCTCCTTCTGTGTCATGGACAAAGAGAAGTGAGTGCTCCCTTTCGACCGGGTCTTTTCTCAGTGCTTCTTTTTTTTTTTTTTTTTTTTCTCTGACTTCAGCGGAGAGAGGAAGCCAAAAGAGTGGTATTTGTTTGTAGACGAGTGTAGCAACAGGAAACAAAAAAATAGCTGCAGAACTAACCATAAAACCCACCGCTAAATATTCACTTCACTCTTTTGTGTTTCTCACACACACACACTCACACACACACACACGCCCTGCGAGGCATGCGATTCCTCAAGTTCTAAACCAGCTCAGGTTTACACAAAAACACCGCGACGATGAACTGTGTTTAGTACACGGTGCAGATGAGTGACTTGTTTTCATAAATACACAAGTTAAAGAGCCCATATTATACCCTATTAACCCCTAGTTAAACTAGTTCCTGGTGCCCTAATGAACATGTCTGTGTCATGCTTTAGTCAAAATATCATAGGGATGAAGCACAATAGCAGTTCAGGTGAATGAGACCCAGGTAAACACACACCCACTGCTCCGTATACCCCATAGTTATGTCCGTTTACCCGTTGTTACTGCGTTTCACCGTAATGCATAGAGTGACCACGATTTTGGCTTCTCGCGATCATAAAAACATTAGAATCGAAGAAAAACGATTAATGAGCCGCGCGCCGCGGCGTGTATGTAAATTCCTATATATATATATATATATATAATTCCATATATTTTATTTATGAAAAAAATGTTCACAAGCTTCACAAGCCCTTTGTTGTTGATCGTGTATGTAAATTCCTATGCTAGAAAAACACCTTGAATGCACCACCAGTGTTACTGCAGCTTCAACTGACGTGTGTGGATCAATACTGAGGAGAGAACGTGGAAACACGACAGAAAGGCAGCCTTTGGTTGAGAAGAAATGTAGGACAACATCTACATCTTTCTGCAGTGCTTTCAAACGCGTGCTCTTCATATTATTGATCCACACATTCAGTCACTCGCTAACTGCAGCGCCACGTAACTGGTGCGTTCAAGGTGTTTTTCCAGCATAGGAATTTACACACACGATCAACAACAAAGGGCTTGTGAAGCTTGTGAACATTTTTTTCATAAATGAAATATATCCGCTGGACACACAAAAATCCTCTGAGGCTGGAAGTTTGTGTAAAACACTGTGCTCCGCTGTGCAGCCACTCTTCCTCCCTCGCCTGCACTCTCGTATTTCACAGGGACAAGGAGGAGCTACGGTGGTGCTGTGAAGTACTCTGCCTGGCGGGGTGCCAACATTCACGGTGAAATGCTCGCTATGTCGTAATTCCGCGGGAGGTTTAAACATCGCATGTTTTATCGCCTATACTTACACTAAGTGGCACCACTAAAACATGACCGAGTCTTGTTTTTTCACATTTTGGGGACTGGTATGGCCCACTGAGTCCCAAATATCAGTACTAAAATGATTAAAAAGTTGATTTTGCACAATATGGGCCCTTTAATATCTGACATATGTCTGTCCAGGGAGGGCCTCGTCAGCAGAGAGGAGATCACGGCCTATTTCATGCGAGCGAGCGTCATCTGCTCCAAACTGGGCCTCGGCTTTGTCCACAACTTCCAGGAGACCACTTACATGAAACCCACCTTCTGTGACAACTGCTCAGGCTTTGTAAGTCAGCACACAAACAAACCCGCAGGCGATTAAGGGTTGATGTGATGAAAAAAAAAGCAGGTTTCAACTCGAAGTGAAATGAAATGTAAGCGTCTTCTTCTTCTTCTTCTTCTTCACAGCTGTGGGGCGTCATCAAACAAGGCTACAGGTGCAGAGGTGATTATCCCGTTCTGCAACGTCGTGTCGTCTGTGGTCAACGTTTAATACAGAGCAGACGTGCACACACACACACACACACACACACACACACACACACACACACACACACACACACACACACACACACACACAGTTGGTAGCAGCAGGTGAAGTGAAGCTACCTGTGCTGTGGTTTTCCGCGTTGCACACTCTGCGAGCTGAAGCTTGCAAGCAAGACATCAAAAAAAAAAGACAGCGTCTGCAGTCAGAACCACAGTTTACCCCCCTCCCTCCCTCCCCTCGCCACCAATGCTTCAAGAGACATGAGAACGTATTTGTTTGCCAGACATTAAGCACGCAAAAGGTTCTGAAAGTTGCATTTTTGCAGAACAGATAGTGTTCATAAGAGAAGTTTTTCGTCAAAGTAAAACTAGACACCTGTTCCTGTTCTGACATGTTGTTGTTGTTGTTGCGTTCTTCGCTGTGTGTGTGTGTGTGTGTGTGTGCAGACTGCGGGATGAACTGCCACAAGCTGTGCAAGGACCAGGTGGCGTTCGAGTGCAAGAAGAACGCCAAAGCGGTCAGCGCCGGCGACAGCCCGACGCCGAGCTCCACGCCGAGCTCCACGCCCGTCACCGCGAGCACCTCGGACGGTGCGTTGAGGATCTGAATCCCAAAAAAAAAAAGTCAGAATTGGGGGCGTCGTTTCACGGCAGCTCGCAGCAGCAGCAGCAGCAGCAGCAGCAGAGCTCCAGTGCAAGGTCTTAGTGTCTGGGTGGTTTCCCCCCCTGCAACTGTTTCACTTACGGTAATAGTGAAATGCCCACCTGCTGCAGGAAAGCGGCTAGAATTAGATCAGAAGACTTTCATTTTCAATTTACAAAAAATTTAAATCATGCGGATACACAAACACAGTGAAGAATTTTGAATAGAATTTAATGTATGTATATTACATATTTGAATGGAATATGTACATAGGTGTATAGAGGCCCATCTCTCCAGTGTTCTAATGGAACATTGTGTTTGCTAATCACGTTAGAAGGCTACTGGATGATTAGAAAACCCGTGTGCAATGATGTGAGCACAGCTAAAAACAGATTTGCTGGTTCTTTGACGAAAGCAAAGTTATATTTTCTATGCATTTTGCAACTCTTTTGATGAACAGGGTCTCTTCAGGTTTCAACAAGTCAAATTTAAGACTTTTTAAGACCTTTTTAAGACCATAATGAATACAATTTACGACCCATTTCACATCCATACTGCCAAAAAAGTAACACACCACGGCACGCGCACACAGCACAAGCACACTAGCTCGTGGTGCAGCTGAGTCTCTACTGACTGCAATGATTGGTAGACGGCGGTAGGTGGCGCCACATGCCAAAAACATGATTTCAAAACATAAACATGATTTGCAGTCTGCAAAAGATTTTTTTTAAATGCAAATATTTTGTCTGTACTGTTGTTGTCGGTGAGTTCAGTTTGTTATATGAACATTATTCCTGAGTCTCTGTGACATATTAGGAGGATTTTATGGCCAGTTGCTTTAGATTTATTACATAGTGCACCTTTAATAGATGTTTAAGACCTTTCCCAATTGTATTTAAGACCTTTTAGTTTTAGATTTTAAGGCCTTAAATTGAAATTATTGGATTTTAGACTTTTTAAGACCCCGCGGATACCCCCAG
Source organism: Microchirus variegatus (assembly GCF_963457635.1). NCBI lineage: Eukaryota > Metazoa > Chordata > Actinopteri > Pleuronectiformes > Soleidae > Microchirus > Microchirus variegatus. The sequence continues at coordinate 17,049,546 of NC_139822.1, forward strand.
ACTTTTTAACGGTAGTGTATATACAGCTTATTTAGATTATTAATGGGACATTTGTGATTCACAATGACTTCATTTTTCAATTTTGTCCAGGTTCAGAAGAATGTCCCTTCCCTTATCCACCGGACGACAACAACAAAGACTGGAGCCCAGACTCTCCGGTCACCCCCACCGCGAGGCCTCGGACGGTTCACAGCGGCACTCAGACGGAGGGACCTCAATTATTGGCCGCGGCCCCCGAGGTCGCCGGTCGCCTTCAGCCGTGCCTGTTAGTCCCCGCGGCGCCCGCCTTGACCTCGTGTCCCAGCCCGGTGCCGCAGAGGAAACAGCGACACTGCGTCAAGTGGGAAAACAGAGCGTCTGTCGTGCAGAAGTCTAAAGAGCCAGAGGACGACGACAACAAACCCACCTACGAATCTCTGGAATCGGTGCGTTTGCAACGATAACAACCATTATTCTTTTTCCCCACACACACACACTCTCCATTACAAAGTCCCATCTTTATGTGTGTTTTCTAGGAAAACCAGAGGCTGCAGAGAGTCAACGAGACACTACGTAGGAAGCTGAAGGAGACGGAGCGGGAGGTGGAGATACTAAAGACACTGCTGAAGAGACACGCTCTCCACCCCGTGGAGGAGGACTCCTCCTCATAGACATGTACAGACAAGAGTGTATGCTGCAGCTTCTCCCAGGGAGACTGCTGCTGCCCCCCTCTGGCAGCACGTAGAAATGGAAGTCTTATAAGTAAGTAGGATACAATAGAAATAGCCAGTAATGGTACACAGCCAATTAAAAAACAAAGCCATTCAAGTTTAAATATTATTATGAATATGCCACAAAGGCTGTAGAGTTTTACAGAGGAAACTAAATAAGTAGAACTCACCAAGTTAAATGAAGGAGTGCAGTATTTTATAGTGGGGGGAAAAAACAGCAGAAAGTGATCAATTCTTGGTCAGTTAATGGCCTGAGATATTTATGTTAAACATAAAGTGGAAATCAGAGGCCACAGTAAATGTACGCAGCTTCATATTTTTGAAAAAAAAGAAATAGCGAGATGTTTGTGGCGCGAGTGACAGGTCGTCTTTGTTTTCTTCTTCTTCTGATTATTATTATTATTATTAATTATCATTAACAGTACAGCGAGTTCATCACAGCGCGAATGGCCTCAGACGTCCCCTGCGTCATAAACCTGTAGGTGCACACATGCTGAATATTTATTGTCTAAAACACTAACCATACGTAACGAGAGTGAGATAAATTAACATTTTTGTACAGTTTGCTGGTACTTTTCAGTGAATTACTGTATTTATGCTTGTGTGTTGGCATCATATTGATACTTTTTATTATCGTGCAGCCGTCAGTTCATCATTATTATTATTATTATTATTATTATTATGGAGTCGTCCACTGTAGCAGTGTTGTACTATGAGCGGAGGTCAGTATGGGTGTGTTTGTACTATGTACTGTAAATACAAAGTATACACGGTGTCGTCTTACTTATCGTCTGTCCCCCTCTCTCTCTCTCTCTCTCTCTTTCTCTCTCTCAGTATTGTTTCTCATTGTTAGAATAAACCACATCCTGTGTAAAGAAAAAAAAAAAAAGAAAAGCCTAGTGTCTTGACCACTGGAGGTCACTAAAGCCCCGTAATATTCCTTCAATTCTTCAGATTTACTCCCACTGTTGTTACATTCTGTTTCTGGCCATTTTAAAAGAGATAAACTCACATATACTGGCGTTTAGTGATGTAAAGTTTTAATTTTTTTTTTATAAAGACGGAGTCAAGCCGCACAAAATGAGCATCATATTACGATGTTTAAATGTACCGTATATATGGAAGCTATAAGAATGTGCAATATAAAGTGTCTCATATCCTATATATGTATATATATATATATATAACATTGCATATATAGACATACATATATGTACATATACATACGTATATACATATATATGTACATATGTATATACGTACATATATACACATACATACATATATATATATATACATACATATATATACACATACATATATACACATACATACATATATACACATATGTGTATATATACATACAGTAATGTGGGTCTTAAAACCATAAACTTTGGGACACTGTGTAGTATTTATGAGTTTATATAACCCAAAATCCAATTTTTTTATACATATTATGTACTATGGCCGCTGTTGCAATGCCACTGTTAGCAGCGAGACGCCATGTTTCTACGGGAGCCTGTAAGGACAAACGCGAGAGAACAAATCGAGCGTCGCTTTACTTGTAGCGGAAGTCCCGCCGCCACTCTCTCCGCTTCGTCTGCTACGGCCGCGGTAGCTCCGCCCTCTCCCTCGCCTCACGAACCTCATCTGCTGACACGGAGAAAGACGACGAGGACGACATTTGACCGGCTGAGGACACCGTAGCGCTCAGGGAAGGGAGGGGGTGAGCAGAGGAGCAGTACTTTTTATCGCTGTGAATCAGCTGACGGTCACGGAGAATACACATGGCTAATTAATATGCATGTGTGTGGGTGAGTGGACTGTTAGCATTTAAGCTAGCGATCTTTATGCTAACGTGTTAGCAGACTTCATCGTCACAAAAACAACAATCGGATGATTATTCAGCGGCTGAAAAAGAGCAGGACAGACGCAGTAGTTTGTCTGAGATGATGACGTGACGCCAGCACCGCTCTATATTCTTATGGGTGAGTTTTCATATACCTCCTTCAGTAACACTACACCACAGAGCCACTCCAATGTATTTCATTAGTGTCTGGTTTGATGTGTCTATCTTTGATCCTTCTCTCTTAAGTATATATAGTATATTTTGTTTTCATGAAACAACAAAAACAGATGATGGAAATACAGTGGTATGCAAAACTTATCCCACAGTGGGGAGAGAACAGGGTTCCAGCAGCTCAGTGTACAGATAAACAATTACAAAATATTCTAAAAACTGTACATGGAAAGAAATAAGATAAGAGTGAATGTAAATAAGGTGCGTATTAGGTTAAGATAAAAATAAGACAAGTATAGGCAGAAAACAAACAGAAGACAAAAACTGTAAACAATAACTTAACAGACCAGCCAAAAACAAAACTGTAAACAATAACTTAACAGACCAGCTAAAAACAAAAAACAAAACTGTAAACAATAACTTAACAGACCAGTTAAAAACAAGGAACAAAACTGTAAACAATAGCAACAGACAAGTTAAAAACAAGGAACAAAACTGTAAACAATAACATAACAGACCAGTTAAAAACAAGGAACAAAACTGTAAACAATAACTTAACAGACCAGTTAAAAACAAGGAACAAAACTGTAAACAATAACTTAACAGACCAGTTAAAAACAAGGAACAAAACTGTAAACAATAACAACAGACCAGTTAAAAACAAAACTGGAAACAACTTAACAGACCAGCTAAAAACAACTTGACAAAAACGTCATACTATACTATGTCGTCCAAAATTTGAAAATTTTTTGAAAAAGAAAATGGTCCAAAATTTGACAAAAACGTCATACTATACTATGTCGTCCAAAATTTTACAATTTTTTGAAAAAAAAAAATTGGTCCAAAATTTGTCAAAAACGTCATTCTATACTGTGTCATCCAAAATCAGACAATTTTTTTGAAAAACATTTTGTTGGTCCTAAACTTGACAAAAACGTCATACTATACTATGTCGTCCAAAATGTGAGTTTTTTGAAAAAAAAAAATTGGTCCAAAATTGGCTGCAGTTGCTGCTGCGGTTGCTACCGGGCTCGCACTCCTTGGGCCTTGTTATATTGGGCGCAAAATTCCAGCACTTTTCCATGACCCATGTCTATTTAGGGTGGTTTTCAAAAACTTTCACGTGGAACTGTGGAAACCCGCTCTCCTTCACTCAACTCTCATCCCACTTCTTGGCATTTTTCTTTAGAACATACTGTTTCATTCACATTTACAGGTAAAATTACCATGAGCGTGAAGACACTGATAAATAATCATAATAAAGATATTATTTTTGCTGAATGAAACACTGATTCTTCCAACACTGCATCATTCCACTGTTGGTGAAATCACTCTTTTTTGTGTTTGCATGCAGGTGTTGTGCCCGACCAGTCCCGACTTGCCGATCCAGTGTTGACTTGAGGTGTGTACGTGTGCTTTTACGTCATGCAAAGTGTGGGTTTCGTGCATCAAAGGAGTTTGAATACATACTGTAATTACACGTCAGTGCATATTGATCCTTTGGCAAAACTATAATCAGAGATATCTGGTTACACAGATTTGGATTCCATATATTTTACAAATAATTGTGCTTCCCACTTAATTAAACCAATAATGTCTGTTGTTTTTTTTAGGTTTGTGGTGATTTTTCATCTCATAAAAACAGGTGGCACTGAATGTACGTTTCATTATTTTGCATGATGATGTGTTGTCACCATATTGACAATATAGGTAGAATTCAACATTTATGTAGAGATTTTATTGATTTTTGTGTCAGAATTTAAACAGTTTTGAAAAGCCCCGACACAACGTAGTCTGTCGCTTCTCCATCGATGAGGCCGGTTCCGTTATTGTGAATGAACCAGCAGGGAACGTTTTCCCCGTTCTTCACGTCGTTCCTGAAGTCTCTCTGCCAGCCTCTGTGGGGGGGAAAAACTAAATTAAAACAAAATACAGCGACCGTTTCCAAGAGATGTTCATTCAAACTTGATTTCATGCATGTTATTATGAAAACACACAAATCTGAAATAACAGATTTGGGGAACTTTTGGCTAAATCTCCTGCAACCCATCTGTGGGTCCCTACCCAGTGTTTGGGAACCACCAATCTGAGGCATGTACCTGGTCACATTGAGCTGCTGGCCTTTCACAAACATGGTGGCGTCCGGTTTCTCTGGGACTTCACCTGGACGCAGGTCAGACACCTCATATACAATCCCATGGTAGAACTGACCTGTAGGACAAGCCAACATTTACAGGAAATATTGTTTTTAAATATTAGCAATCTGACTCTATACAGAAGCAGAAGTAAATTAGAATATTCTCTAACCCTTTCAAGGGAAACTAACATTTGGTAGGGTGTATTGCACCGCCATGTTTCTACAGTAGCCCAAACAGACAAACCAGCAGAAGCAGAAACTCACTACCCAAACAAAGAAGGTCTAAGATCTTTTTTAGGCTAAGGACGCAGTCGTTTACTGACGTGCTTGACAAAGGGTTGTCAGGATAATCAGGATAACTCTTGAGCTGCTATAATCCTAAAACCATGTGATGATCTACTTCCTGCTAAGAGTGTCGTGTTTTTACCCAGCAGGCCGTGAACACCAGAGGAGAGGAGATGACTGTCCACGGTGTAGAAACCTAAATAGTCCCGATGGTACGGATGCTTCTCCCACACTTTGTGTAGCAGGATGACAAACTTGACTGAATCTTTCAGAGTCACCGTCAGGCTGCGATCCTTGGTCACAAGAAGATCCACACTGTGGGAGGAGGAGGAGGAGGAGATTATTCTGAACTGGTTAAAGGAAAATGTTTCTCTCACTAAGAGAAAGTGATGGTGCAGCCGCTCACTTGAGTCCTTTGAGAGAGGCAGAGTCCGACCACAGCAGTTTGACCCATTTGCTGTCCTGGAACACTGAGATGTGACGAGTGCTCACCTCCAGCCTCACCCCCAGAGTCTGGTGGACGATGCCAAACCGCCAGAAATACGTGTTGATTTGACCATCAGGAGGGATTTTCTTGTCTCCGATTATCTGCCCGTTGACCAAAATACCTGAGGGAAACGATACGTTCAGTCACTTTTAAAAAGTAGCACGTAAATGTTCAAATATTGGTCAAAAAGAAGTAGACCAGGTAGTCTTGATGATGATCAGGACTGACCTGATTCTGGGTCTTTAACCAGAGAGAAAATGGTTCCTGGTTTGTCGTTAATGTTGAAGCACAGCGCGTCTTCTTTCTCTGGCAGCTCTATCATGAAATGAGGATCTCCATCCACTGCAAGTGATCACAATAACAGTAGATGACAGACAACACTGCTAAGAGACGGCAGCCAAGCTCCTTCCCAGAGGATGACTAAAGTCATTATTCTAAAGTCAGCTTCTGAGGAACATGCATGTCTGTCAATAAATCTTCGCAAAACCATCAAATAACACACAGTATGATAAAAACAAAAGAATGACTGACCAAAATATGTTGGTGATGGTGGAAGATAGGTATTGGAGGGGGAGGGCTTATACGTATGCACTGGAGGGCTTATAGGCATGTAGTGATGCCCTATATACAGTAAAGATAAAACCAAGTTAGTTAGTACAGTCCATTAACGTAAATGTAGAAATCTTTTTTGCCTTATGCTAAAAACAAATGACTGTTTCACCTCTTCGTTCTGCCACTTGTCTTTGTTCTGCCAAATAAAAGAAAAGAACAGCTTATTACATTCCACAGTTCAAACCACTGAAGCGCTAACCTCGACTGTTATAGTTGAGAAATTCAACAGTCCATGTATTGCAGTGATGTTTTTCCTATTTTGTCTGCACTGGATCACGTTGTAAACTATTTAATTTCCCCTCTTCACCTTCAGTCAGCTTGTCTGCAATGAGAGGGGTGTTCCTTACATCCTCAGTGTCAGGCTTGGTGACCACCATGGAGGTGAGAGGGGTGACGAAGCTGTACTTCAGAGACATCTCCAGTGCCTTGGCCGTGGCGTTGCCCTTCTCGTCCGAGGTACCACTCTTACTGCAGGAGTGAAGAATGTGACGTTTAAAGTTTGTGGCGACACGAGAGCTGCAGGTCTTCATTTGTTAAGTTTGTGTCACTTCAGTAAGCCTGAAAATTACCCTTTTAAGGGTGCTTTCACACTTACAGCATTTGGCGAACCAACCGGCCGTGGTTCGGTTCGTTTCCGTAGGTGTGAATGCAATCTCGGTACTTTGGTGTGCACCAAATCAAGCGGTCCGAGACCTGCCTGAAGGGGTGGTCTCGGACCGCTTCATCCACTCTGCTTTGGTATGGTTCCTCTGATGTGAAAGCACCCAAACCAAATGGGACGAAACAGTCTAGTTTAATGCATTATGGATATGAGATACGGGATTACCGGGCGCATCAGCGGTTTTTTGCGCCCTCCTCTGCCCAGCGTCAATCCCCACCGGGCACATTACCTTGCCAGCCAGCCGTATTCACACTAGAAGCCGCCGCGTGGCCGGTGGAAATACTCACATTGATTTGAGTGGCATCGATCGGCTCCGGTGACAGCGGAACGTAAGCTCCGTGGTCACCGGAGCTGATCGCTGCAGTGATGATTAGTTTGTTTCCGGTGCCGATGGTCTTTGCGGTCTATTTTGGTTCGTTTAGAACTCTGCATATGTGAAAGCAAACCTTACCCACGTCTGTTTGCTACATTGTAACATTTTTCTGACTGGTGCAGACCAAAGCAATCGAGCTATAGATGTGAAAGCGCCCTTAGTCTTAAACGTACCGCTTCTCCAGTAACTGCTGGATGGTCAGATAGGCCCACAGACGCTCTGTGAAATCCCCAAAGATGTACTCCTCATCTGGGTATATGTCGGTCCAGTTCACAGGACTGGCCAGATCCTGTGCTTTGTACTCATCCTCGAACTACAGGGAAGAGTTTACGTCAAATCAACAAAGTAAATAACAGACACAGCAGTAATTTCTGCAGTTTTCTTCTTCTTCTTCTTCTCACCCCCTGACCCATCACGTCCACCATGAAGTTGTCCAGGTCGTTGTCGGTCAGCCGACCAGCCACCACGATCTCTGAGCCGTTAAACAACTGGCTGAAGTGGTTTGTGGTCAACATGTCCACTGTGTTGTCAGGATAACGCAGGTCCACCTCCAGAAGCAGAGGACTGGCAACTTCATCATAGAAACCCTGAAATAAAAGCATGCACACAAACAACTTTTATTACAAACTGATCAAAGAATAGACATAATTGCGGATGAAGTTGACGTAGCTAGTAGAATTTAGCTGCTAGACTCAGCACGATTGGGGACTGCCGCTGTTGTTGTCGCATCAGTACGATGTCGCGATACGTATCCCGTTGACACGGCCACCCCGCCTACCAAATAACAGTACTGCTTTACCGGTTCCAACCCATACCGTGCTGTGCCAAACCAGTCGGTGAGTACCTTGTACGATTACTTTCGTCAATGCCTGAACACTGAAACATCACAAAAACCCAGTTATTTATCATCAAAAACCTTTCACCTGGATTTGAAGCGTTGCATCTGAAGCTTCGTATATTCTCCGGGCGATTCCTTTGTTTTGTTTGCTCAGCGCATCCAGGAAGGAGTAATCCACGTCGTTACCGAACCCGAGCGAGAACAGAGACATGTTCCCTCCGGCTGCCGTACGCACATTCTCCTGGATCTTCTCCAGGTTTTCTTCACCTTTCAACGTCACAGGTACAACGTGCACGGTTTTTAATCCTACATTGTTGATGAAGTTCCTCATTCAAATGTGACTTTATCCTCCAGATGCTCACCACCAAATGGCATTCCATCAGTCAGTAAAATGACAATATCAACGCTCCTCTCGGGGAGTTTCTTCTCCCGTCGTTCTTTGACCAGCATGTTCACACCACTTAACACTGCGTCGTTGATGTTGGTGCCTTAAATGTTCAACAAAGACTCAAATGTATTATATCAACTTGAATCTCTGTCGCAGGGGGATCAGACAACCAAAGTTGTGTGTTTTTTTTTTTACCAACCTCCCTGGAGGTCAAGTTTCCTCACAAAGTCAATGGCCTCAGTCAAGTTTTCTTTGGTTGCTTGGGTGAGCGAGTCCCTCCAGCAGTTCAAGACGTAGCTGAATGCGACGAGGGCAAAGTGGTCGTCCTCGTGGAGCTCTTTGAGGATCTGCTCCATCGACTCTCGTGTCTAGGAAGGGTCACAAGATCAGAGGTAGAGATGTGTGCACGTGAGTCGGATGCACAAAACCCAAACCCGCCCATGTCGCGCTTTATCCTCCACCGGAGGGACGCGATGTGCCTATCTCAGCTGACATAGGGATGACAGGCGGGGTTCACCCTGGACAAACAACCATTCACTCACACTCTCGCACCTACGTACAATTTAGAGTGATGAATTCACCTCATCCCCAAATCAACCATGGCCCTCAGCCCCAAACCCATGAATCCAAAATAGAAGCTTATATTTCAATTTTGACCTTAATTGAAACATTTAGTTGTTTTAAAAGCTGTTAGTTATGCTTTAATCAATTCCATACTGTTCAACCATATGATAGCAAGAATAAAAGAGAATATTTATTTATCCAAGGTCAAATTGGATTTTTTTTAATAAAAAAAAAAAATTGGGGCTGATTTTTTAATTAAAATTTAAAATCATGTATTGTCTTATCTTTATATATTCTGTGCGTATATGTATGTGTATGTATTTATATATATATGTGTATATATATATATATTTATGTATATAAACGTATCTATGTATGAATATGTATATATGCATGTGTATATATGTATGTATATGTATATATATGTGTATATGTATATATATATATGTATATATGCATGTGTGTATATATATGTATATATGCATGTGTATGTATATATATATACGTATATATGTATATGTATAAATGTGTGTGTATATATATACGTGTATGTGTGTGTATATATATATATATGTATATATATATATTTAGTGTATAAGTATAAGTCACTCGCTCTCTGTTACCCTTTGTGCCTATGGAGCTCAGCACTGCCCCCTATCAGTGCAGCATGGTACTTTCTGCCTCACCCTGTGCATTTTCACTGCATGTTTGTGGCCAATCAGAAAGACTGAAATAGGTCGCACACATTCATTACCTTTATCACCTCGCCCTTCTCCCGTGTATTTGAACAAGAAATGCGTAAATTCAGCAATTTTGACCACAGAAATGTTGAAATCATATAGAAAAATAACACTTTGAACAAACTGATTTTCTCTCATCATAGTAAGTATACTTACTTACTATTGTACTACACCTGACTGCATGTGACCGGTGTGCATAGATATTGTACCGTCACGTCTCTCACCTGTTTGATCTTTGTCCCGTGCATGGATCCACTTTGGTCGATCAAAAAAACCACGTTCTTTGGGACTCTGCGCAGCTCCGAGGGCGCAAAAAAGTGGACAAAGTATCCGTTCACAATCTGAAGGGAAAACGACGACAACATTCACAGCGTTCAAGTGCTCTCTGTTTATAGATGTAAGTCAGTCTGTGTGTCGACAGCTGACCTGAACGTCCCCGGAGCTCTTTGCTCTCTTTACGTCATACTTGATGATGAAATCTCCGTCGATGAGCGTTCCATCGCAACCTGGACACTCCCTCTGCTGCCCCACAGTCGGCGAGAAAGCGATGTGCGCCTGGCGACAAGACGAACACGCCGAGTTTAGCTTATTAGCTTATTCTTACCGCAAAAGTGAGCAAATGTGAAGAAACCAATTTTGAACCAGTTTGGAGACCTTTTTGTCTGTGACGGTTTTCTCCACCAGGGGAAGCAGGTCATTGCTGGGGAAGGTCGCGTGGGCATCGACAAACGCAAGGCCCTGTGGCTCGTAGATGTTTGCCACGATCTGTTTGAACACACAAGCACACAATTTCCCCCAAAAATTCTGACCAATATATTCTGACGCGTGTATATATATATATATATATGAGTGAATGTAGCGTGAGATCTGAATCACGAGCAGAGACGCACCTTAAATTCCCGCACCAGTGCTTTGGGTTTAACTCGTGTTAGAATCTCATATTGGCCCAGTTTCCTCTGGAGCAGCTCCTCGTGGGTCAGAACGAAGGTCACGTTACTTCGAGCCGCGACGTTGACGGACACCGAAAACTTCTCCATCTTTCTCCCAGAGACCCTGAATTAAAACACAGACACGATCACTGTGACAGAGATATTGAGATTAAAATGATCAAGTCTACAAGAAACCCAGGTGTTGCTTTGAAACTCTTGTTGTCGTTTGGCCGACTCACCTGACCAGTCCAGCAGTCTGTCCAGAGGAAACGGCTTTCTCGTACTGTTTCTTGGCCTTTTCTTTCTCCTTCACATCGCCAACATACACCCGACCATCGATTTCCCTGCGAGGCACAAAGACGGACAAAGACGCAACACGAGAAAAGTCAATGAACTTCGTTTTGGGAGGAAAAGCTCCGCTTTAGAGCTGTCGGGAGTGTGTGGAAGCACAGACATGCTGAAGTTGGTGATGAAGGCCGTCTTGGGCAGGTCCACTTCAAAGGCGATTTCCTGGGAGGCGTTTGCTTTGTTCAGAGCCACGGTCGTCATGACGGTGTGGGCGAAACGAGACGTCACAGTGCAGTCCACGGTGACGCTGTCAACCTCCACCTGACGCAGAAGGAGGGAGAGGATGAAGAAGACATTAACGTTATCATCACTATCATCGTTATCATCTCGTCCAGGGTGGGACATGCCGCTTGTCCCGACGCCATCTGGGGGTTGGCTCCAGCTCAGACCCTCAGAAAGGGACGGATGAGGTTTTTCTGAGCAGTTATGAGTAGCTATATAATATATTAAGATAGTTGTAGTGTTTGAGTTGTAGTGTTTGAGCTGTGGTGTTGGGGATGGACAAGTGCGGCTGAATCCAACCGTGGTGTTTTACCCTCTTAGTTACAGTTTGTTTGGGTCAGTGCGAAAGGAGTCCGAGACGATCTAATGCTGATCAAACAAGCAAACAATTGGAAAGAGGTGGTCTCGGACCGTAAGGAGAAGGAAGAACCGGTTGGAGATGGAAATGAAAACGACTAATTTGTCCTCGGTGTCTGGCAGGTCACCATCGCGTCCTCCTCCAGAGGCAAACTAGCTCATTTAGCTGAGCGCCGTCTCCACTCGTCGCTGATTCTCGGGTCAGATTTTGGGCAACACCTGTGGCACCAGACCCTCCGGCCCACGGTTGAGAAACAGCGCCATGGGTGCAATTTTGCAGCGCCCCAGGATGACGATGGTAGCTTTGCTAAATTTGGTTTTGTACCCTTGGAGGAGGAAGAGTTGGATGGGTGTCGTTTGGTCCTCTGACTCCGCTACGACTTTCAGGGGTAGGGTAGGGTTGGGGTTGGGGTGAGAGTTGATGTTGGGGTTGGGGTGAGAGTTGATGTTAGGGTTCTCCTCCCCTGTTCTCTCAGCTCCTCACTGGGGAATGTGAAATGTGAAAACACCGAGGCCATGCTTGCTGCACCACGCTCGCCCACCAGCCACATGGCTGCCTCTGGGGAGCTGCTCATCACCGGAACAGCAGGACACGGATGATTTTTTTTTTTTTAAGATTTGAGATGGTGAACGTGAATAACAAACCTTACCTGTCCCGTATATGTACTTCTTTTCTGGAACAAAACACAAAAAAAAAAGAAATATAGCTTTTAATTGATAAACACAACGCTAAGTCATGAAATAACCTATTTTAACCCTTTAACATTTCTGCCAGTATGTGAACATAACATATCAAATACCTGCAGTGATCTGGCAGCGCCGCTTGTTTCCTGTAACACAAACACAGCTGAGTTGATTGTGAAAATTCAGATTAACCCTTAGAACACGGAGGATTAAGGGTGAATTTCTAATTCCTTGCTTAACCCTCAATCTCAAAAATGTGCTCCCTCTAGTGCAAGTGCTGTCCCGATTCTCAGAAAAATGAAGTTGAGGGCCAAAGTTTAAGGGCTGTATCGCCCTCAATATTGAGATTTTCCGAGACCACCCTTGGGAGCGAGGGCTACCCATAATGCATTGCGTGTTTTGACATAACAAAGATGGCGCCAAAAGCAGCAAAACGAGTACGCTAGAAATGTAAGTATTTTCTTTGTTAATAGAGATATAAAAATGATGAAAACCATTGTATTATCTTAGTTTAGGCCCATTTTATGGATTACTGACGTCATTGTTGCGTAACATTCATTTGTATTTTTTACGATGTTTTGTCTATAGTCGGTTGTCTATAGTATCATCTTATAACTAACTGACAACCTAATAACTTGACTGACAAACGAATCGTAATGAATAATCGTGACGTAAATGTGTTCTTCTTATTATTATTTTTTGGAGTTGACAGACTGGACGCAGCTTTCGCGTTATTCTGCCCCCTACAGTCTGAAGACGTATCTGCATTTAAGGGGTGTCCCATTTCTAAGTGACAAAATAACCCTCAACACTTGGTTTTGAGGGCCAGTTAAGATTAAGGGTTGAGCTTGAGGGTTAAGATAGGAATTGGAATTGGCCCTTTGGCTGCTTTCATATTAATATGTTAAAACGTATATATACAGAGGCTTTCAGAATGTTGTTATTTTTTTGAATTTTCACCAACTATATAAATGCACCTGAGCAAAGAGTACGGCACGGTTCAAAGTTCACTTGGCAATCTTAACTTTGACTCAACAACACGTACGTACACTACCGTTCCAAAGTTTGGGGTCACCTATACAATTTTTGTTGTCTTTTCCATTAAAAGACAGACTTTTATCCATCAACAGAGTTGCAAAATGAATAGAAAATATAGTCAAGACATTGACAAGATTAGAAATAATGATTTTTATTCGAAATAATATACTTTGCTTTTGTCAAAGAATCAGCAAAACTGTGCTAACATCATTGCACAAGGGTTTTCTAATCATCCAATAGCCTTCTAACACCATTACCAAACACATTGTACCATTAGAACACTGGAAATGGGCCTCTATACACCTATGAATGTCAGGATGTCCATATAAGGAGTTCTCTGTGTGTGTGTGTGTGTGTGTGTGTGTGTGTGTGTGTGTGTGTGTGAGTGAGTTCACCTGTGGAGCTTCATGGTCCTCAGAGATGACCAGAGCTGCCCGACTCAGACTGGGCAGCCAGAGGCAGACGCAGCCCGACAGCAGCAGCAGTAGATGAACACGCAGCAGTCCAGACATGACCAATCGCCCACTGAACACTGACTGACTTCAGTACTGAGAATAAAAACTCTATGTCCAGGGAGGGAGGATCAGAAAGACCTGTGCTCTATGGTCAGGAGACGCTGAATCACTGGATTGGCACCAAAGTACGATGAGGCCAATGTAAACACGTGTTTTCAATGTTTAATTTTTTCACTATTTATCACTTTAATTCCACTAAACATTCGACTATTTTCAGGAAAAAGCAGAAACGCTGTCCTGTGCTTTGTTAAGTAAATGTGTCTTTTCAAATATTTAAGTCAAATAAAACAGACTGATTTCACTTTAACAAACACATTTTTTTTTTTTGCTCGTCTACGAACAAACAAAGTCTGGCTGCTCTTTGCACTTCAGCTGTTGATCTGTCATCTCAGTGTCGTAAAAAGCAAACACCATCGTTTTGGTCACTGGTCACTTTAGTCAAGACATTAACAAGATTAGAAACGATGATTTTTATTCAAAAATAATCATTTTGCCCTTCAAAATTTGCTTTCGTCAAAACGAACCAGCAAAACAGTTTTCAGCTGTGCTAACATCATTGCACAAGGGTTTTCAAGGGTTTTCTAATCATCCAATAGCCTTCTAACACCATTAGCAAACACAATGTACCATTAGAACACTGGAAATGGGCCTCTATACATTAAAAACCAGACATTTTAGGTACACCATTGTAATGTCCAGGGTTTGAGGGATTATTGGCAAACAGAATTTGGGAAATAAAGCCCATTTTGAAAATATAGGTAGAATTTTTAATGATTTCTGTGTCAGATTTTAAACAGATTTTAAACAGTCATATTCAATCCCATGGTAGAACTGACCTGTAGGACAACATCAACATTAACATGAGGACATATACATATACACATTCTGCAGCCAATTATGTCAGAATTAGTAAAAACATGAAATAATAAAAAAAATAAAAAAATGTATATATCTCAAAGAGTATGTGATTTTTTTTTTTTTACTGATATTTTACACACAAAGAAGATGTTAATTTACCTGTTTTTTTTGTACATCATTAATCCTAATGTTAATTTACAAGGTCTTTGTGCTTCATTAATTTACCACAGATTATTTCTACTGAATGTTGTCAAATATAGTATATATAATAAAAAAATAAATGAATGAATAATAAATAACCACCTCCAGTACGTTTCTGTATCTTAAGGTGGTTAAACCAGTTATATCTCTATCTGTTTGTTCTGTTTTAATTATTATACAAAAAATAAAAAGGAACAAATGATATGCTTATGTGCACAATAAAAGTGACACATGGAAACTCTGACGTTCGGCTTTCCTTAACAAAAACTGATGACGATATCATGTCTGTCTGTAATACACTAAGTTATATAACCATGCTACTTCTAAGCAGCAGCAGCTTCCCTGGTGGTCTAGTGGTTAGGATTCGGCGCTCTCACCGCCGCGGCCCGGGTTCGATTCCCGGTCAGGGAACGACATTTTTTGCAGATTATGATTTTGGACAAGAATTTATATATATTTTCATCCATTCACTTAACTGTCCGACACTGATTATGACCTGGAAGCTATTGAGCTAAACTGCTCCATATTTATTGTATGAAATGTATTAAAAATTCATAAAAACTAAGAAAAGCGTAAAAATATGACAAAAAAAAGAAGTGAGTCTTATACAGAAATTGTAGCTCTTCTATATTATGATGTTTTGGGCAACTTTGGGCAAAAGTTTTGATATTTTTGGTCAAATTTTGGACGACATCGTAAACTACAATGTTTTTGTCAAATTTTGGACCCCAATTCTTTTTTTAATTAGTCAAAAAAAAGATTTCAAAAGTTTTTTTGTATAGGATGACGTACTACATAGTATAGTATGTCGTTTTTGTCAAGTTTTGGACCAAAAAAAGTTTTTCAAAAAAATGGTCAGATTTTGGACGACATAGTATAGTATGTCGTTTTTGTCCAATTTTGGACCACATTTTTTTTCCCCAAAAATTGTCACATTTTGGAGACATAGTATAGTATGAAGTACTGCATAGTATAGTGTGACGTTTTTGTCAAGTTTTGGACCAAAAAAAAGTTTTTCAAAAAATTGTCAGAATCAAAAACGACATAGTATAGTATGTCGTTTTTGTCCAATTTTGGACCAAATTTTTTTCTCCAAAAATGGTCACATTTTGGAGATATAGTGTAGTATGACGTACTACATAGTATAGTGTGACGTTTTTGTCAAGTTTTGGACCAAAAAAACGTTTTTTTTAAAAATTGTCAGAATCAAAAACGTCATAGTATAGTATGTCGTTTTTGTCCAATTTTGGACCAAATTTTTTTCTCCAAAAATGGTCACATTTTGGAGATATAGTATAGTATGACGTACTGCATAGTATAGTGTGACGTTTTTGTCAAGTTTTGGACCAAAAAAACGTTTTTTTTAAAAATTGTCAGAATCAAAAACGACATAGTATAGTATGTCGTTTTTGTCCAATTTTGGACCAAATTTTTTTTCTCCAAAAATGGTCACATTTTGGAGATATAGTATAGTATGACGTACTACATAGTATAGTGTGACGTTTTTGTCAAGTTTTGGACCAAAAAAACGTTTTTCCAAAAAATTGTCAGAATCAAAAACGACATAGTATAGTATGTCGTTTTTGTCCAATTTTGGACCAAATTTTTTTTCTCCAAAAATGGTCACATTTTAGAGACATAGTATAGTATGACGTACTGCATAGTATAGTGTGACGTTTTTGTCAAGTTTTGGACCAAAAAAACGTTTTTCCAAAAAATTGTCAGAATCAAAAACGACATAGTATAGTATGTCGTTTTTGTCCAATTTTGGACCAAATTTTTTTTCTCCAAAAATGGTCACATTTTGGAGATATAGTATAGTATGACGTACTACATAGTATAGTGTGACGTTTTTGTCAAGTTTTGGACCAAAAAAACGTTTTTCCAAAAAATTGTCAGAATCAAAAACGACATAGTATAGTATGTCGTTTTTGTCCAATTTTGGACCAAATTTTTTTTCTCCAAAAATGGTCACATTTTAGAGACATAGTATAGTATGACGTACTGCATAGTATAGTGTGACGTTTTTGTCAAGTTTTGGACCAAAAAAACGTTTTTCCAAAAAATTGTCAGAATCAAAAACGACATAGTATAGTATGTCGTTTTTGTCCAATTTTGGACCAAATTTTTTTTCTCCAAAAATGGTCACATTTTAGAGACATAGTATAGTATGACGTACTGCATAGTATAGTGTGACGTTTTTGTCAAGTTTTGGACCAAAAAAACGTTTTTCCAAAAAATTGTCAGAATCAAAAACGACATAGTATAGTATGTCGTTTTTGTCCAATTTTGGACCAAATTTTTTTTCTCCAAAAATGGTCACATTTTGGAGATATAGTATAGTATGACGTACTACATAGTATAGTGTGACGTTTTTGTCAAGTTTTGGACCAAAAAAACGTTTTTTTTAAAAATTGTCAGAATCAAAAACGTCATAGTATAGTATGTCGTTTTTGTCCAATTTTGGACCAAATTTTTTTCTCCAAAAATGGTCACATTTTGGAGATATAGTATAGTATGACGTACTGCATAGTATAGTGTGACGTTTTTGTCAAGTTTTGGACCAAAAAAACGTTTTTTTTTAAAAATTGTCAGAATCAAAAACGACATAGTATAGTATGTCGTTTTTGTCCAATTTTGGACCAAATTTTTTTTCTCCAAAAATGGTCACATTTTGGAGATATAGTATAGTATGACGTACTACATAGTATAGTGTGACGTTTTTGTCAAGTTTTGGACCAAAAAAACGTTTTTTCCAAAAAATTGTCAGAATCAAAAACGACATAGTATAGTATGTCGTTTTTGTCCAATTTTGGACCAAATTTTTTTTCTCCAAAAATGGTCACATTTTAGAGACATAGTATAGTATGACGTACTGCATAGTATAGTGTGACGTTTTTGTCAAGTTTTGGACCAAAAAAACGTTTTTCCAAAAAATTGTCAGAATCAAAAACGACATAGTATAGTATGTCGTTTTTGTCCAATTTTGGACCAAATTTTTTTTCTCCAAAAATGGTCACATTTTGGAGATATAGTATAGTATGACGTACTACATAGTATAGTGTGACGTTTTTGTCAAGTTTTGGACCAAAAAAACGTTTTTCCAAAAAATTGTCAGAATCAAAAACGACATAGTATAGTATGTCGTTTTTGTCCAATTTTGGACCAAATTTTTTTTCTCCAAAAATGGTCACATTTTAGAGACATAGTATAGTATGACGTACTGCATAGTATAGTGTGACGTTTTTGTCAAGTTTTGGACCAAAAAAACGTTTTTCCAAAAAATTGTCAGAATCAAAAACGACATAGTATAGTATGTCGTTTTTGTCCAATTTTGGACCAAATTTTTTTTCTCCAAAAATGGTCACATTTTAGAGACATAGTATAGTATGACGTACTGCATAGTATAGTGTGACGTTTTTGTCAAGTTTTGGACCAAAAAAACGTTTTTCCAAAAAATTGTCAGAATCAAAAACGACATAGTATAGTATGTCGTTTTTGTCCAATTTTGGACCAAATTTTTTTTCTCCAAAAATGGTCACATTTTAGAGACATAGTATAGTATGACGTACTGCATAGTATAGTGTGACGTTTTTGTCAAGTTTTGGACCAAAAAAACGTTTTTCCAAAAAATTGTCAGAATCAAAAACGACATAGTATAGTATGTCGTTTTTGTCCAATTTTGGACCAAATTTTTTTTCTCCAAAAATGGTCACATTTTGGAGATATAGTATAGTATGACGTACTACATAGTATAGTGTGACGTTTTTGTCAAGTTTTGGACCAAAAAAACGTTTTTTTTTTAAATTGTCAGAATCAAAAACGACATAGTATAGTATGTCGTTTTTGTCCAATTTTGGACCAAATTTTTTTTCTCCAAAAATGGTCACATTTTAGAGACATAGTATAGTATGACGTACTGCATAGTATAGTGTGACGTTTTTGTCAAGTTTTGGACCAAAAAAACGTTTTTCCAAAAAATTGTCAGAATCAAAAACGACATAGTATAGTATGTCGTTTTTGTCCAATTTTGGACCAAATTTTTTTTCTCCAAAAATGGTCACATTTTGGAGATATAGTATAGTATGACGTACTGCATAGTATAGTGTGACGTTTTTGTCAAGTTTTGGACCAAAAAAACGTTTTTCAAAAAAATTGTCAGAATCAAAAACGACATAGTATAGTATGTCGTTTTTGTCCAATTTTGGACCAAATTTTTTTTCTCCAAAAATGGTCACATTTTGGAGATATAGTATAGTATGACGTACTACATAGTATAGTGTGACGTTTTTGTCAAGTTTTGGACCAAAAAAACGTTTTTCCAAAAAATTGTCAGAATCAAAAACGACATAGTATAGTATGTCGTTTTTGTCCAATTTTGGACCAAATTTTTTTTCTCCAAAAATGGTCACATTTTGGAGATATAGTATAGTATGACGTACTACATAGTATAGTGTGACGTTTTTGTCAAGTTTTGGACCAAAAAAACGTTTTTCAAAAAAATTGTCAGAATCAAAAACGACATAGTATAGTATGTCGTTTTTGTCCAATTTTGGACCAAATTTTTTTTCTCCAAAAATGGTCACATTTTAGAGACATAGTATAGTATGACGTACTGCATAGTATAGTGTGACGTTTTTGTCAAGTTTTGGACCAAAAAAACGTTTTTCCAAAAAATTGTCAGAATCAAAAACGACATAGTATAGTATGTCGTTTTTGTCCAATTTTGGACCAAATTTTTTTTCTCCAAAAATGGTCACATTTTGGAGATATAGTATAGTATGACGTACTACATAGTATAGTGTGACGTTTTTGTCAAGTTTTGGACCAAAAAAACGTTTTTCCAAAAAATTGTCAGAATCAAAAACGACATAGTATAGTATGTCGTTTTTGTCCAATTTTGGACCAAATTTTTTTTCTCCAAAAATGGTCACATTTTGGAGATATAGTATAGTATGACGTACTACATAGTATAGTGTGACGTTTTTGTCAAGTTTTGGACCAAAAAAACGTTTTTCAAAAAAATTGTCAAAATCAAATACGACATAGTATAGTATGTCGTTTTTGTCCAATTTTGGACCAAATTTTTTTTCTCCAAAAATGGTCACATTTTGGAGATATAGTATAGTATGACGTACTACATAGTATAGTGTGACGTTTTTGTCAAGTTTTGGACCAAAAAAACGTTTTTCCAAAAAATTGTCAGAATCAAAAACGACATAGTATAGTATGTCGTTTTTGTCCAATTTTGGACCAAATTTTTTTTCTCCAAAAATGGTCACATTTTAGAGACATAGTATAGTATGACGTACTGCATAGTATAGTGTGACGTTTTTGTCAAGTTTTGGACCAAAAAAACGTTTTTCCAAAAAATTGTCAGAATCAAAAACGACATAGTATAGTATGTCGTTTTTGTCCAATTTTGGACCAAATTTTTTTTCTCCAAAAATGGTCACATTTTAGAGACATAGTATAGTATGACGTACTGCATAGTATAGTGTGACGTTTTTGTCAAGTTTTGGACCAAAAAAACGTTTTTTTTTAAAAATTGTCAGAATCAAAAACGACATAGTATAGTATGTCGTTTTTGTCCAATTTTGGACCAAATTTTTTTTCTCCAAAAATGGTCACATTTTAGAGACATAGTATAGTATGACGTACTGCATAGTATAGTGTGACGTTTTTGTCAAGTTTTGGACCAAAAAAACGTTTTTCCAAAAAATTGTCAGAATCAAAAACGACATAGTATAGTATGTCGTTTTTGTCCAATTTTGGACCAAATTTTTTTTCTCCAAAAATGGTCACATTTTGGAGATATAGTATAGTATGACGTACTACATAGTATAGTGTGACGTTTTTGTCAAGTTTTGGACCAAAAAAACGTTTTTTCCAAAAAATTGTCAGAATCAAAAACGACATAGTATAGTATGTCGTTTTTGTCCAATTTTGGACCAAATTTTTTTTCTCCAAAAATGGTCACATTTTGGAGATATAGTATAGTATGACGTTACTACATAGTATAGTGTGACGTTTTTGTCAAGTTTTGGACCAAAAAAACGTTTTTCAAAAAAGTTGTCAGAATCAAAACAACATAGTATAGTATGTCGTTTTTGTCCAATTTTGGACCAAATTTTTTTTCTCCAAAAATGGTCACATTTTGGAGATATAGTATAGTATGACGTACTACATAGTATAGTGTGACGTTTTTGTCAAGTTTTGGACCAAAAAAACGTTTTTTTTTTTAATTGTCAGAATCAAAAACGACATAGTATAGTATGTCGTTTTTTGTCCAATTTTGGACCAATTTTTTTTTCTCCAAAAATGGTCACATTTTAGAGACATAGTATAGTATGACGTACTGCATAGTATAGTGTGACGTTTTTGTCAAGTTTTGGACCAAAAAAACGTTTTTTTTAAAAAATTGTCAGAATCAAAAACGACATAGTATAGTATGTCGTTTTTGTCCAATTTTGGACCAAATTTTTTTTCTCCAAAAATGGTCACATTTTGGAGATATAGTATAGTATGAGACGTACTACATAGTATAGTGTGACGTTTTTGTCAAGTTTTGGACCAAAAAAACGTTTTTCAAAAAAATTGTCAGAATCAAAAACGACATAGTATAGTATGTCGTTTTTGTCCAATTTTGGACCAAATTTTTTTTTCTCCAAAAATGGTCACATTTTGGAGATATAGTATAGTATGACGTACTACATAGTATAGTGTGACGTTTTTGTCAAGTTTTGGACCAAAAAAACGTTTTTTTTAAAAATTGTCAGAATCAAAAACGACATAGTATAGTATGTCGTTTTTGTCCAATTTTGGACCAAATTTTTTTTCTCCAAAAATGGTCACATTTTAGAGACATAGTATAGTATGACGTACTGCATAGTATTAGTGTGACGTTTTTGTCAAGTTTTGGACCAAAAAAACGTTTTTCCAAAAAATTGTCAGAATCAAAAACGACATAGTATAGTATGTCGTTTTTGTCCAATTTTGGACCAAATTTTTTTTTCTCCAAAAATGGTCACATTTTAGAGACATAGTATAGTATGACGTACTGCATAGTATAGTGTGACGTTTTTGTCAAGTTTTGGACCAAAAAAACGTTTTTTTTAAAAAATTGTCAGAATCAAAAACGACATAGTATAGTATGTCGTTTTTGTCCAATTTTGGGACCAATTTTTTTTTCTCCAAAAATGGTCACATTTTAGAGACAATAGTATAGTATGACGTACTGCATAGTATAGGTGTGACGTTTTTGTCAAGTTTTTGGACCAAAAAAACGTTTTTTCCAAAAAATTGTCAGAATCAAAAACGACATAGTATAGTATGTCGTTTTTGTCCAATTTTGGACCAAATTTTTTTTTCTCCAAAAATGGTCACATTTTAGAGACATAGTATAGTATGACGTACTGCATAGTATAGTGTGACGTTTTTGTCAAGTTTTGGACCAAAAAAAACGTTTTTCCAAAAAATTGTCAGAATCAAAAACGACATAGATATAGTATGTCGTTTTTGTCCAATTTTGGACCAAATTTTTTTTCTCCAAAAATGGTCACATTTTGGAGATATAGTATAGTATGACGTACTACATAGTATAGTGTGACGTTTTTGTCAAGTTTTGGACCAAAAAAACGTTTTTCAAAAAAATTGTCAGAATCAAAAACGACATAGTATAGTATGTCGTTTTTGTCAATTTTGGACCCAAATTTTTTTTCTCCAAAAATGGTCACATTTTGGAGATATAGTATAGTATGACGTACTACATAGTATAGTGTGACGTTTTTGTCAAGTTTTGGACCAAAAAAAACGTTTTTTTTTTAAAAAATTGTCAGAATCAAAAACGACATAGTACTAGTATGTCGTTTTTGTCCAATTTTGGACCAAATTTTTTTTTCTCCAAAAATGGTCACATTTTGGAGATATAGTATAGTATGACGTACTACATAGTATAGTGTGACGTTTTTGTCAAGTTTTTGGACCAAAAAAAACGTTTTTCAAAAAAATTGTCAGAATCAAAAACGACATAGTATAGTATGTCGTTTTTGTCCAATTTTGGACCAAATTTTTTTTTCTCCAAAAATGGTCACATTTGGAGATATAGTATAGTATGACGTACTACATAGTATAGTGTGACGTTTTTGTCAAGTTTTGGACCAAAAAAAACGTTTTTTTTTAAAATTGTCAGAATCAAAAACGACATAGTATAGTAAGTCGTTTTTGTCCAATTTTGGACCAATTTTTTTTCTCCAAAAATGGTCACAATTTAGAGACATAGTATAGTATGAACGTACTGCATAGTATAGTGTGACGTTTTTGTCAAGTTTTGGACAAAAAAACGTTTTTCCAAAAAATTGTCAGAATCAAAAACGACATAGTATAGTATGTCGTTTTTTGTCCAATTTTGGACCAAATTTTTTTTCTCCAAAAATGGTCTAGTATGACGTACTGCATAGTATAGTGTGACGTTTTTGTCAAGTTTTGGACCAAAAAAACGTTTTTTTTTAAAAATGGTCAGAATCAAAAACGACATAGTATAGTATGTCGTTTTTGTCCAATTTTGGACCAAATTTTTTTTCTCCAAAAATGGTCACATTTTAGAGACATAGTATAGTATGACGTACTGCATAGTATAGTGTGACGTTTTTGTCAAGTTTTGGACCAAAAAAACGTTTTTCCAAAAAATTGTCAGAATCAAAAACGACATAGTATAGTATGTCGTTTTTGTCCAATTTTGGACCAAATTTTTTTTCTCCAAAAATGGTCACATTTTAGAGACATAGTATAGTATGACGTACTGCATAGTATAGTGTGACGTTTTTGTCAAGTTTTGGACCAAAAAAACGTTTTTCCAAAAAATTGTCAGAATCAAAAACGACATAGTATAGTATGTCGTTTTTGTCCAATTTTGGACCAAATTTTTTTTCTCCAAAAATGGTCACATTTTGGAGATATAGTATAGTATGATGTACTGCATAGTATAGTGTGACGTTTTTGTCAAGTTTTGGACCAAAAAAACGTTTTTTTTAAAAAAATTGTCAGAATCAAAAACGACATAGTATAGTATGTCGTTTTTGTCCAATTTTGGACCAAATTTTTTTTCTCCAAAAATGGTCACATTTTGGAGATATAGTATAGTATGACGTACTACATAGTATAGTGTGACGTTTTTGTCAAGTTTTGGACCAAAAAAACGTTTTTCAAAAAAATTGTCAGAATCAAAAACGACATAGTATAGTATGTCGTTTTTGTCCAATTTTGGACCAAATTTTTTTTCTCCAAAAATGGTCACATTTTAGAGACATAGTATAGTATGACGTACTGCATAGTATAGTGTGACGTTTTTGTCAAGTTTTGGACCAAAAAAACGTTTTTCCAAAAAATTGTCAGAATCAAAAACGACATAGTATAGTATGTCGTTTTTGTCCAATTTTGGACCAAATTTTTTTCTCCAAAAATGGTCACATTTTAGAGACATAGTATAGTATGACGTACTGCATAGTATAGTGTGATGTTTTTGTCAAGTTTTGGACCAAAAAAACGTTTTTCCAAAAAATTGTCAGAATCAAAAACGACATAGTATAGTATGTCGTTTTTGTCAAATTTTGGACCAAATTTTTTTTCTCCAAAAATGGTCACATTTTGGAGATATAGTATAGTATGACGTACTACATAGTATAGTGTGACGTTTTTGTCAAGTTTTGGACCAAAAAAACGTTTTTTTTTTAAATTGTCAGAATCAAAAACGACATAGTATAGTATGTCGTTTTTGTCCAATTTTGGACCAAATTTTTTTTCTCCAAAAATGGTCACATTTTAGAGACATAGTATAGTATGACGTACTGCATAGTATAGTGTGACGTTTTTGTCAAGTTTTGGACCAAAAAAACGTTTTTCCAAAAAATTGTCAGAATCAAAAACGACATAGTATAGTATGTCGTTTTTGTCCAATTTTGGACCAAATTTTTTTTCTCCAAAAATGGTCACATTTTGGAGATATAGTATAGTATGACGTACTACATAGTATAGTGTGACGTTTTTGTCAAGTTTTGGACCAAAAAAACGTTTTTTTAAAAAAATTGTCAGAATCAAAAACGACATAGTATAGTATGTCGTTTTTGTCCAATTTTGGACCAAATTTTTTTTCTCCAAAAATGGTCACATTTTGGAGATATAGTATAGTATGACGTACTACATAGTATAGTGTGACGTTTTTGTCAAGTTTTGGACCAAAAAAACGTTTTTCAAAAAAATTGTCAGAATCAAAAACGACATAGTATAGTATGTCGTTTTTGTCCAATTTTGGACCAAATTTTTTTTCTCCAAAAATGGTCACATTTTGGAGATATAGTATAGTATGACGTACTACATAGTATAGTGTGACGTTTTTGTCAAGTTTTGGACCAAAAAAACGTTTTTTTTAAAAAATTGTCAGAATCAAAAACGACATAGTATAGTATGTCGTTTTTGTCCAATTTTGGACCAAATTTTTTTTCTCCAAAAATGGTCACATTTTGGAGATATAGTATAGTATGACGTACTACATAGTATAGTGTGACGTTTTTGTCAAGTTTTGGACCAAAAAAACGTTTTTCAAAAAAATTGTCAGAATCAAAAACGACATAGTATAGTATGTCGTTTTTGTCCAATTTTGGACCAAATTTTTTTTCTCCAAAAATGGTCACATTTTGGAGATATAGTATAGTATGACGTACTACATAGTATAGTGTGACGTTTTTGTCAAGTTTTGGACCAAAAAAACGTTTTTTTTTTAAAATTGTCAGAATCAAAAACGACATAGTATAGTATGTCGTTTTTGTCCAATTTTGGACCAAATTTTTTTTCTCCAAAAATGGTCACATTTTAGAGACATAGTATAGTATGACGTACTGCATAGTATAGTGTGACGTTTTTGTCAAGTTTTGGACAAAAAAAACGTTTTTCCAAAAAATTGTCAGAATCAAAAACGACATAGTATAGTATGTCGTTTTTGTCCAATTTTGGACCAAATTTTTTTTCTCCAAAAATGGTCACATTTTAGAGACATAGTATAGTATGACGTACTGCATAGTATAGTGTGACGTTTTTGTCAAGTTTTGGACCAAAAAAACGTTTTTTTTAAAAATTGTCAGAATCAAAAACGACATAGTATAGTATGTCGTTTTTGTCCAATTTTGGACCAAATTTTTTTTCTCCAAAAATGGTCACATTTTGGAGATATAGTATAGTATGACGTACTGCATAGTATAGTGTGACGTTTTTGTCAAGTTTTGGACCAAAAAAACGTTTTTCCAAAAAATTGTCAGAATCAAAAACGACATAGTATAGTATGTCGTTTTTGTCCAATTTTGGACCAAATTTTTTTTCTCCAAAAATGGTCACATTTTAGAGACATAGTATAGTATGACGTACTGCATAGTATAGTGTGACGTTTTTGTCAAGTTTTGGACCAAAAAACGTTTTTCCAAAAAATTGTCAGAATCAAAAACGACATAGTATAGTATGTCGTTTTTGTCCAATTTTGGACCAAATTTTTTTCTCCAAAAATGGTCACATTTTAGAGACATAGTATAGTATGACGTACTGCATAGTATAGTGTGACGTTTTTGTCAAGTTTTGGACCAAAAAAACGTTTTTCCAAAAAATTGTCAGAATCAAAAACGACATAGTATAGTATGTCGTTTTTGTCCAATTTTGGACCAAATTTTTTTTCTCCAAAAATGGTCACATTTTAGAGACATAGTATAGTATGACGTACTGCATAGTATAGTGTGATGTTTTTGTCAAGTTTTGGACCAAAAAAACGTTTTTCCAAAAAATTGTCAGAATCAAAAACGACATAGTATAGTATGTCGTTTTTGTCCAATTTTGGACCAAATTTTTTTTCTCCAAAAATGGTCACATTTTGGAGATATAGTATAGTATGACGTACTACATAGTATAGTGTGACGTTTTTGTCAAGTTTTGGACCAAAAAAACGTTTTTTTTTTAAATTGTCAGAATCAAAAACGACATAGTATAGTATGTCGTTTTTGTCCAATTTTGGACCAAATTTTTTTTCTCCAAAAATGGTCACATTTTAGAGACATAGTATAGTATGACGTACTGCATAGTATAGTGTGACGTTTTTGTCAAGTTTTGGACCAAAAAAACGTTTTTCAAAAAAATTGTCAGAATCAAAAACGACATAGTATAGTATGTCGTTTTTGTCCAATTTTGGACCAAATTTTTTTTCTCCAAAAATGGTCACATTTTGGAGATATAGTATAGTATGACGTACTACATAGTATAGTGTGACGTTTTTGTCAAGTTTTGGACCAAAAAAACGTTTTTCAAAAAAATTGTCAGAATCAAAAACGACATAGTATAGTATGTCGTTTTTGTCCAATTTTGGACCAAATTTTTTTTCTCCAAAAATGGTCACATTTTAGAGACATAGTATAGTATGACGTACTGCATAGTATAGTGTGACGTTTTTGTCAAGTTTTGGACCAAAAAAACGTTTTTCCAAAAAATTGTCAGAATCAAAAACGACATAGTATAGTATGTCGTTTTTGTCCAATTTTGGACCAAATTTTTTTTCTCCAAAAATGGTCACATTTTAGAGACATAGTATAGTATGACGTACTGCATAGTATAGTGTGACGTTTTTGTCAAGTTTTGGACCAAAAAAACGTTTTTCAAAAAATTGTCAGAATCAAAAACGACATAGTATAGTATGTCGTTTTTGTCCAATTTTGGACCAAATTTTTTTTCTCCAAAAATGGTCACATTTTGGAGATATAGTATAGTATGACGTACTACATAGTATAGTGTGACGTTTTTGTCAAGTTTTGGACCAAAAAAACGTTTTTCCAAAAAATTGTCAGAATCAAAAACGACATAGTATAGTATGTCGTTTTTGTCCAATTTTGGACCAAATTTTTTTCTCCAAAAATGGTCACATTTTAGAGACATAGTATAGTATGACGTACTGCATAGTATAGTGTGATGTTTTTGTCAAGTTTTGGACCAAAAAAACGTTTTTCCAAAAAATTGTCAGAATCAAAAACGACATAGTATAGTATGTCGTTTTTGTCAAATTTTGGACCAAATTTTTTTTCTCCAAAAATGGTCACATTTTGGAGATATAGTATAGTATGACGTACTACATAGTATAGTGTGACGTTTTTGTCAAGTTTTGGACCAAAAAAACGTTTTTTTTTAAATTGTCAGAATCAAAAACGACATAGTATAGTATGTCGTTTTTGTCCAATTTTGGACCAAATTTTTTTCTCCAAAAATGGTCACATTTTAGAGACATAGTATAGTATGACGTACTGCATAGTATAGTGTGACGTTTTTGTCAAGTTTTGGACCAAAAAAACGTTTTTCCAAAAAATTGTCAGAATCAAAAACGACATAGTATAGTATGTCGTTTTTGTCCAATTTTGGACCAAATTTTTTTTCTCCAAAAATGGTCACATTTTGGAGATATAGTATAGTATGACGTACTACATAGTATAGTGTGACGTTTTTGTCAAGTTTTGGACCAAAAAAACGTTTTTTTAAAAAAATTGTCAGAATCAAAAACGACATAGTATAGTATGTCGTTTTTGTCCAATTTTGGACCAAATTTTTTTTCTCCAAAAATGGTCACATTTTGGAGATATAGTATAGTATGACGTACTACATAGTATAGTGTGACGTTTTTGTCAAGTTTTGGACCAAAAAAACGTTTTTCAAAAAAATTGTCAGAATCAAAAACGACATAGTATAGTATGTCGTTTTTGTCCAATTTTGGACCAAATTTTTTTTCTCCAAAAATGGTCACATTTTGGAGATATAGTATAGTATGACGTACTACATAGTATAGTGTGACGTTTTTGTCAAGTTTTGGACCAAAAAAACGTTTTTTTTAAAAAATTGTCAGAATCAAAAACGACATAGTATAGTATGTCGTTTTTGTCCAATTTTGGACCAAATTTTTTTTCTCCAAAAATGGTCACATTTTGGAGATATAGTATAGTATGACGTACTACATAGTATAGTGTGACGTTTTTGTCAAGTTTTGGACCAAAAAAACGTTTTTCAAAAAAATTGTCAGAATCAAAAACGACATAGTATAGTATGTCGTTTTTGTCCAATTTTGGACCAAATTTTTTTTCTCCAAAAATGGTCACATTTTGGAGATATAGTATAGTATGACGTACTACATAGTATAGTGTGACGTTTTTGTCAAGTTTTGGACCAAAAAAACGTTTTTTTTTAAAATTGTCAGAATCAAAAACGACATAGTATAGTATGTCGTTTTTGTCCAATTTTGGACCAAATTTTTTTTCTCCAAAAATGGTCACATTTTAGAGACATAGTATAGTATGACGTACTGCATAGTATAGTGTGACGTTTTTGTCAAGTTTTGGACAAAAAAAACGTTTTTCCAAAAAATTGTCAGAATCAAAAACGACATAGTATAGTATGTCGTTTTTGTCCAATTTTGGACCAAATTTTTTTTCTCCAAAAATGGTCACATTTTAGAGACATAGTATAGTATGACGTACTGCATAGTATAGTGTGACGTTTTTGTCAAGTTTTGGACCAAAAAAACGTTTTTTTTAAAAATTGTCAGAATCAAAAACGACATAGTATAGTATGTCGTTTTTGTCCAATTTTGGACCAAATTTTTTTTCTCCAAAAATGGTCACATTTTGGAGATATAGTATAGTATGACGTACTGCATAGTATAGTGTGACGTTTTTGTCAAGTTTTGGACCAAAAAAACGTTTTTCCAAAAAATTGTCAGAATCAAAAACGACATAGTATAGTATGTCGTTTTTGTCCAATTTTGGACCAAATTTTTTTTCTCCAAAAATGGTCACATTTTAGAGACATAGTATAGTATGACGTACTGCATAGTATAGTGTGACGTTTTTGTCAAGTTTTGGACCAAAAAACGTTTTTCCAAAAAATTGTCAGAATCAAAAACGACATAGTATAGTATGTCGTTTTTGTCCAATTTTGGACCAAATTTTTTTCTCCAAAAATGGTCACATTTTAGAGACATAGTATAGTATGACGTACTGCATAGTATAGTGTGACGTTTTTGTCAAGTTTTGGACCAAAAAAACGTTTTTCCAAAAAATTGTCAGAATCAAAAACGACATAGTATAGTATGTCGTTTTTGTCCAATTTTGGACCAAATTTTTTTTCTCCAAAAATGGTCACATTTTAGAGACATAGTATAGTATGACGTACTGCATAGTATAGTGTGATGTTTTTGTCAAGTTTTGGACCAAAAAAACGTTTTTCAAAAAATTGTCAGAATCAAAAACGACATAGTATAGTATGTCGTTTTTGTCCAATTTTGGACCAAATTTTTTTTCTCCAAAAATGGTCACATTTTGGAGATATAGTATAGTATGACGTACTACATAGTATAGTGTGACGTTTTTGTCAAGTTTTGGACCAAAAAAACGTTTTTTTTTAAATTGTCAGAATCAAAAACGACATAGTATAGTATGTCGTTTTTGTCCAATTTTGGACCAAATTTTTTTCTCCAAAAATGGTCACATTTTAGAGACATAGTATAGTATGACGTACTGCATAGTATAGTGTGACGTTTTTGTCAAGTTTTGGACCAAAAAAACGTTTTTCAAAAAAATTGTCAGAATCAAAAACGACATAGTATAGTATGTCGTTTTTGTCCAATTTTGGACCAAATTTTTTTTCTCCAAAAATGGTCACATTTTGGAGATATAGTATAGTATGACGTACTACATAGTATAGTGTGACGTTTTTGTCAAGTTTTGGACCAAAAAAACGTTTTTCAAAAAAATTGTCAGAATCAAAAACGACATAGTATAGTATGTCGTTTTTGTCCAATTTTGGACCAAATTTTTTTTCTCCAAAAATGGTCACATTTTAGAGACATAGTATAGTATGACGTACTGCATAGTATAGTGTGACGTTTTTGTCAAGTTTTGGACCAAAAAAACGTTTTTCCAAAAAATTGTCAGAATCAAAAACGACATAGTATAGTATGTCGTTTTTGTCCAATTTTGGACCAAATTTTTTTTCTCCAAAAATGGTCACATTTTAGAGACATAGTATAGTATGACGTACTGCATAGTATAGTGTGACGTTTTTGTCAAGTTTTGGACCAAAAAAACGTTTTTCAAAAAAATTGTCAGAATCAAAAACGACATAGTATAGTATGTCGTTTTTGTCCAATTTTGGACCAAATTTTTTTTCTCCAAAAATGGTCACATTTTGGAGATATAGTATAGTATGACGTACTACATAGTATAGTGTGACGTTTTTGTCAAGTTTTGGACCAAAAAAACGTTTTTCAAAAAAATTGTCAGAATCAAAAACGACATAGTATAGTATGTCGTTTTTGTCCAATTTTGGACCAAATTTTTTTTCTCCAAAAATGGTCACATTTTGGAGATATAGTATAGTATGACGTACTACATAGTATAGTGTGACGTTTTTGTCAAGTTTTGGACCAAAAAAACGTTTTTTTTTTAAATTGTCAGAATCAAAAACGACATAGTATAGTATGTCGTTTTTGTCCAATTTTGGACCAAATTTTTTTTCTCCAAAAATGGTCACATTTTAGAGACATAGTATAGTATGACGTACTGCATAGTATAGTGTGACGTTTTTGTCAAGTTTTGGACCAAAAAAACGTTTTTCCAAAAAATTGTCAGAATCAAAAACGACATAGTATAGTATGTCGTTTTTGTCCAATTTTGGACCAAATTTTTTTTCTCCAAAAATGGTCACATTTTAGAGACATAGTATAGTATGACGTACTGCATAGTATAGTGTGACGTTTTTGTCAAGTTTTGGACCAAAAAAACGTTTTTTTTTAAAATTGTCAGAATCAAAAACGACATAGTATAGTATGTCGTTTTTGTCCAATTTTGGACCAAATTTTTTTTCTCCAAAAATGGTCACATTTTAGAGACATAGTATAGTATGACGTACTGCATAGTATAGTGTGACGTTTTTGTCAAGTTTTGGACCAAAAAAACGTTTTTCCAAAAAATTGTCAGAATCAAAAACGACATAGTATAGTATGTCGTTTTTGTCCAATTTTGGACCAAATTTTTTTTCTCCAAAAATGGTCACATTTTAGAGACATAGTATAGTATGACGTACTGCATAGTATAGTGTGACGTTTTTGTCAAGTTTTGGACCAAAAAAACGTTTTTCCAAAAAATTGTCAGAATCAAAAACGACATAGTATAGTATGTCGTTTTTGTCCAATTTTGGACCAAATTTTTTTTCTCCAAAAATGGTCACATTTTGGAGATATAGTATAGTATGATGTACTGCATAGTATAGTGTGACGTTTTTGTCAAGTTTTGGACCAAAAAAACGTTTTTTTTAAAAAATTGTCAGAATCAAAAACGACATAGTATAGTATGTCGTTTTTGTCCAATTTTGGACCAAATTTTTTTTCTCCAAAAATGGTCACATTTTGGAGATATAGTATAGTATGACGTACTACATAGTATAGTGTGACGTTTTTGTCAAGTTTTGGACCAAAAAAACGTTTTTCAAAAAAATTGTCAAATCAAAAACGACATAGTATAGTATGTCGTTTTTGTCCAATTTTGGACCAAATTTTTTTTCTCCAAAAATGGTCACATTTTAGAGACATAGTATAGTATGACGTACTGCATAGTATAGTGTGACGTTTTTGTCAAGTTTTGGACCAAAAAAACGTTTTTCCAAAAAATTGTCAGAATCAAAAACGACATAGTATAGTATGTCGTTTTTGTCCAATTTTGGACCAAATTTTTTTTCTCCAAAAATGGTCACATTGTAGAGACATAGTATAGTATGACGTACTGCATAGTATAGTGTGACGTTTTTGTCAAGTTTTGGACCAAAAAAACGTTTTTCCAAAAAATTGTCAGAATCAAAAACGACATAGTATAGTATGTCGTTTTTGTCCAATTTTGGACCAAATTTTTTTTCTCCAAAAATGGTCACATTTTAGAGACATAGTATAGTATGACGTACTGCATAGTATAGTGTGACGTTTTTGTCAAGTTTTGGACCAAAAAAACGTTTTTTTAAAAATTGTCAGAATCAAAAACGACATAGTATAGTATGTCGTTTTTGTCCAATTTTGGACCAAATTTTTTTTCTCCAAAAATGGTCACATTTTGGAGATATAGTATAGTATGACGTACTGCATAGTATAGTGTGACGTTTTTGTCAAGTTTTGGACCAAAAAAACGTTTTTCCAAAAAATTGTCAGAATCAAAAACGACATAGTATAGTATGTCGTTTTTGTCCAATTTTGGACCAAATTTTTTTTCTCCAAAAATGGTCACATTTTAGAGACATAGTATAGTATGACGTACTGCATAGTATAGTGTGACGTTTTTGTCAAGTTTTGGACCAAAAAACGTTTTTCCAAAAAATTGTCAGAATCAAAAACGACATAGTATAGTATGTCGTTTTTGTCCAATTTTGGACCAAATTTTTTTCTCCAAAAATGGTCACATTTTAGAGACATAGTATAGTATGACGTACTGCATAGTATAGTGTGACGTTTTTGTCAAGTTTTGGACCAAAAAAACGTTTTTCCAAAAAATTGTCAGAATCAAAAACGACATAGTATAGTATGTCGTTTTTGTCCAATTTTGGACCAAATTTTTTTTCTCCAAAAATGGTCACATTTTAGAGACATAGTATAGTATGACGTACTGCATAGTATAGTGTGATGTTTTTGTCAAGTTTTGGACCAAAAAAACGTTTTTCCAAAAAATTGTCAGAATCAAAAACGACATAGTATAGTATGTCGTTTTTGTCCAATTTTGGACCAAATTTTTTTTCTCCAAATGGTCACATTTTGGAGATATAGTATAGTATGACGTACTACATAGTATAGTGTGACGTTTTTGTCAAGTTTTGGACCAAAAAAACGTTTTTTTTTTAAATTGTCAGAATCAAAAACGACATAGTATAGTATGTCGTTTTTGTCCAATTTTGGACCAAATTTTTTTTCTCCAAAAATGGTCACATTTTAGAGACATAGTATAGTATGACGTACTGCATAGTATAGTGTGACGTTTTTGTCAAGTTTTGGACCAAAAAAACGTTTTTCAAAAAAATTGTCAGAATCAAAAACGACATAGTATAGTATGTCGTTTTTGTCCAATTTTGGACCAAATTTTTTTTCTCCAAAAATGGTCACATTTTGGAGATATAGTATAGTATGACGTACTACATAGTATAGTGTGACGTTTTTGTCAAGTTTTGGACCAAAAAACGTTTTCAAAAAATTGTCAGAATCAAAAACGACATAGTATAGTATGTCGTTTTTGTCAATTTTGGACCAAATTTTTTTTCTCCAAAAATGGTCACATTTTAGAGACATAGTATAGTATGACGTACTGCATAGTATAGTGTGACGTTTTTGTCAAGTTTTGGACCAAAAAACGTTTTTCCAAAAATTGTCAGAATCAAAAACGACATAGTATAGTATGTCGTTTTTGTCCAATTTTGGACCAAATTTTTTTTCTCCAAAAATGGTCACATTTTAGAGACATAGTATAGTATGACGTACTGCATAGTATAGTGTGACGTTTTTGTCAAGTTTTGGACCAAAAAAACGTTTTTCAAAAAATTGTCAGAATCAAAAACGACATAGTATAGTATGTCGTTTTTGTCCAATTTTGGACCAAATTTTTTTTCTCCAAAAATGGTCACATTTTGGAGATATAGTATAGTTGACGTACTACATAGTATAGTGTGACGTTTTTGTCAAGTTTTGGACCAAAAAAACGTTTTTTCAAAAAAATTGTCAGAATCAAAAACGACATAGTATAGTATGTCGTTTTTGTCCAATTTTGGACCAAATTTTTTTCTCCAAAAATGGTCACATTTTGGAGATATAGTATAGTATGACGTACTACATAGTATAGTGTGACGTTTTTGTCAAGTTTTGGACCAAAAAAACGTTTTTTTTTTAAATTGTCAGAATCAAAAACGACATAGTATAGTATGTCGTTTTTGTCCAATTTTGGACCAAATTTTTTTTCTCCAAAAATGGTCACATTTTAGAGACATAGTATAGTATGACGTACTGCATAGTATAGTGTGACGTTTTTGTCAAGTTTTGGACCAAAAAAACGTTTTTTCCAAAAATTGTCAGAATCAAAAACGACATAGTATAGTATGTCGTTTTTGTCCAATTTTGGACCAAATTTTTTTTCTCCAAAAATGGTCACATTTAGAGACATAGTATAGTATGACGTACTGCATAGTATAGTGTGACGTTTTTGTCAAGTTTTGGACCAAAAAAACGTTTTTTTTTAAAATTGTCAGAATCAAAAACGACATAGTATAGTATGTCGTTTTTGTCCAATTTTGGACCAAATTTTTTTTCTCCAAAAATGGTCACATTTTAGAGACATAGTATAGTATGACGTACTGCATAGTATAGTGTGACGTTTTTGTCAAGTTTTGGACCAAAAAAACGTTTTTCCAAAAAATTGTCAGAATCAAAACGACATAGTATAGTATGTCGTTTTTGTCCAATTTTGGACCAAATTTTTTTTCTCCAAAAATGGTCACATTTTAGAGACATAGTATAGTATGACGTACTGCATAGTATAGTGTGACGTTTTTGTCAAGTTTTGGACCAAAAAAACGTTTTTCCAAAAAATTGTCAGAATCAAAAACGACATAGTATAGTATGTCGTTTTTGTCCAATTTTGGACCAAATTTTTTTTCTCCAAAAATGGTCACATTTTGGAGATATAGTATAGTATGATGTACTGCATAGTATAGTGTGACGTTTTTGTCAAGTTTTGGACCAAAAAAACGTTTTTTTTTTAAAAATTGTCAGAATCAAAAACGACATAGTATAGTATGTCGTTTTTGTCCAATTTTGGACCAAATTTTTTTTCTCCAAAAATGGTCACATTTTGGAGATATAGTATAGTATGACGTACTACATAGTATAGTGTGACGTTTTTGTCAAGTTTTGGACCAAAAAAAACGTTTTTCAAAAAAATTGTCAAATCAAAAACGACATAGTATAGTATGTCGTTTTTGTCCAATTTTGGACCAAATTTTTTTCTCCAAAATGGTCACATTTTAGAGACATAGTATAAGTATGACGTACTGCATAGTATAGTGTGACGTTTTTGTCAAGTTTTGGACCAAAAAACGTTTTTCCAAAAAATTGTCAGAATCAAAAACGACATAGTATAGTATGTCGTTTTTGTCCAATTTTGGACCAAATTTTTTTTCTCCAAAAATGGTCACATTTTAGAGACATAGTATAGTATGACGTACTGCATAGTATAGTGTGATGTTTTTTGTCAAGTTTTGGACCAAAAAAACGTTTTTCCAAAAAATTGTCAGAATCAAAAACGACATAGTATAGTATGTCGTTTTTGTCCAATTTTGGACCAAATTTTTTTTCTCCAAAAATGGTCACATTTTGGAGATATAGTATAGTATGACGTACTACATAGTATAGTGTGACGTTTTTGTCAAGTTTTGGACCAAAAAAAACGTTTTTTTTTAAATTGTCAGAATCAAAAACGACATAGTATAGTATGTCGTTTTTGTCCAATTTTGGACCAAATTTTTTTTCTCCAAAAATGGTCACATTTTAGAGACATAGTATAGTATGACGTACTGCATAGTATAGTGTGACGTTTTGTCAAGTTTTGGACCAAAAAAACGTTTTTTTTTAAAATTGTCAGAATCAAAAACGACATAGTATAGTATGTCGTTTTTGTCCAATTTTGGACCAAATTTTTTTTCTCCAAAAATGGTCACATTTTAGAGACATAGTATAGTATGACGTACTGCATAGTATAGTGTGACGTTTTGTCAGTTTTGGACCAAAAAAACGTTTTTCAAAAAAATTGTCAGAATCAAAAACGACATAGTATAGTATGTCGTTTTTGTCCAATTTTGGACCAAATTTTTTTTCTCCAAAAATGGTCACATTTTGGAGATATAGTATAGTATGACGTACTACATAGTATAGTGTGACGTTTTGTCAAGTTTTGGACCAAAAAAAACGTTTTTCAAAAAATTGTCAGAATCAAAAACGACATAGTATAGTATGTCGTTTTTGTCCAATTTGGACCAAATTTTTTTTCTCCAAAAATGGTCACATTTTGGAGATATAGTATAGTATGACGTACTACATAGTATAGTGTGACGTTTTTGTCAAGTTTTGGACCAAAAAAAACGTTTTTTTTTAAAATTGTCAGAATCAAAAACGACATAGTATAGTATGTCGTTTTTGTCCAATTTTGGACCAAATTTTTTTCTCCAAAAATGGTCACATTTTAGAGACATAGTATAGTATGACGTACTGCATAGTATAGTGTGACGTTTTTGTCAAGTTTTGGACCAAAAAAACGTTTTTCCAAAAAATTGTCAGAATCAAAAACGACATAGTATAGTATGTCGTTTTTGTCCAATTTTGGACCAAATTTTTTTTCTCCAAAAATGGTCACATTTTAGAGACATAGTATAGTATGACGTACTGCATAGTATAGTGTGACGTTTTTGTCAAGTTTTGGACAAAAAAAACGTTTTTTTTAAAAATTGTCAGAATCAAAAACGACATAGTATAGTATGTCGTTTTTGTCCAATTTTGGACCAATTTTTTTTCTCCAAAAATGGTCACATTTTAGAGACATAGTATAGTATGACGTACTGCATAGTATAGTGTGACGTTTTTGTCAAGTTTTGGACCAAAAAAACGTTTTTCCAAAAAATTGTCAGAATCAAAAACGACATAGTATAGTATGTCGTTTTTGTCCAATTTGGACCAAATTTTTTTTCTCCAAAAATGGTCACATTTTAGAGACATAGTATAGTATGACGTACTGCATAGTATAGTGTGACGTTTTTGTCAAGTTTTGGACCAAAAAAACGTTTTTCCAAAAAATTGTCAGAATCAAAAACGACATAGTATAGTATGTCGTTTTTGTCCAATTTTGGACCAAATTTTTTTTCTCCAAAATGGTCACATTTTGGAGATATAGTATAGTATGATGTACTGCATAGTATAGTGTGACGTTTTTGTCAAGTTTTGGACCAAAAAAACGTTTTTTTTAAAAAATTGTCAGAATCAAAAACGACATAGTATAGTATGTCGTTTTTGTCCAATTTTGGACCAAATTTTTTTCTCCAAAAATGGTCACATTTTGGAGATATAGTATAGTATGACGTACTACATAGTATAGTGTGACGTTTTTGTCAAGTTTTGGACCAAAAAAACGTTTTTCAAAAAAAGTTGTCAAATCAAAAACGACATAGTATAGTATGTCGTTTTTGTCCAATTTTGGACCAAATTTTTTTTCTCCAAAAATGGTCACATTTTAGAGACATAGTATAGTATGACGTACTGCATAGTATAGTGTGACGTTTTTGTCA
This sequence comes from Microchirus variegatus, assembly GCF_963457635.1. Lineage (NCBI taxonomy): Eukaryota > Metazoa > Chordata > Actinopteri > Pleuronectiformes > Soleidae > Microchirus > Microchirus variegatus. The sequence continues at coordinate 17,087,931 of NC_139822.1, forward strand.
AGTTTTGGACCAAAAAAACGTTTTTCCAAAAAATTGTCAGAATCAAAAACGACATAGTATAATATGTCGTTTTTGTCCAATTTTGGACCAAATTTTTTTTCTCCAAAAATGGTCACATTTTAGAGACATAGTATAGTATGACGTACTGCATAGTATAGTGTGATGTTTTTGTCAAGTTTTGGACCAAAAAAACGTTTTTCCAAAAAATTGTCAGAATCAAAAACGACATAGTATAGTATGTCGTTTTTGTCCAATTTTGGACCAAATTTTTTTTCTCCAAAAATGGTCACATTTTGGAGATATAGTATAGTATGACGTACTACATAGTATAGTGTGACGTTTTTGTCAAGTTTTGGACCAAAAAAACGTTTTTTTTTAAATTGTCAGAATCAAAAACGACATAGTATAGTATGTCGTTTTTGTCCAATTTTGGACCAAATTTTTTTTCTCCAAAAATGGTCACATTTTAGAGACATAGTATAGTATGACGTACTGCATAGTATAGTGTGACGTTTTTGTCAAGTTTGGACCAAAAAAACGTTTTTCCAAAAAATTGTCAGAATCAAAAACGACATAGTATAGTATGTCGTTTTTGTCCAATTTTGGACCAAATTTTTTTTCTCCAAAAATGGTCACATTTTGGAGATATAGTATAGTATGACGTACTACATAGTATAGTGTGACGTTTTTGTCAAGTTTTGGACCAAAAAAACGTTTTTCAAAAAAATTGTCAGAATCAAAAACGACATAGTATAGTATGTCGTTTTTGTCCAATTTTGGACCAAATTTTTTTTCTCCAAAAATGGTCACATTTTGGAGATATAGTATAGTATGACGTACTACATAGTTATAGTGTGACGTTTTTGTCAAGTTTTGGACCAAAAAAACGTTTTTCAAAAAAATTGTCAGAATCAAAAACGACATAGTATAGTATGTCGTTTTTGTCCAATTTTGGACCAAATTTTTTTTCTCCAAAAATGGTCACATTTTGGAGATATAGTATAGTATGACGTACTACATAGTATAGTGTGACGTTTTTGTCAAGTTTTGGACCAAAAAAAACGTTTTTTTATAAAAATTGTCAGAATCAAAAACGACATAGTATAGTATGTCGTTTTTGTCCAATTTTGGACCAAATTTTTTTTCTCCAAAAATGGTCACATTTTGGAGATATAGTATAGTATGACGTACTACATAGTATAGTGTGACGTTTTTGTCAAGTTTTGGACCAAAAAAACGTTTTTCCAAAAAATTGTCAGAATCAAAAACGACATAGTATAGTATGTCGTTTTTGTCCAATTTTGGACCAAATTTTTTTTCTCCAAAAATGGTCACATTTTGGAGATATAGTATAGTATGACGTACTACATAGTATAGTGTGACGTTTTTGTCAAGTTTTGGACCAAAAAAACGTTTTTCCAAAAAATTGTCAGAATCAAAAACGACATAGTATAGTATGTCGTTTTTGTCCAATTTTGGACCAAATTTTTTTTCTCCAAAAATGGTCACATTTTAGAGACATAGTATAGTATGACGTACTGCATAGTATAGTGTGACGTTTTTGTCAAGTTTTGGACCAAAAAAACGTTTTTCCAAAAAATTGTCAGAATCAAAAACGACATAGTATAGTATGTCGTTTTTGTCCAATTTTGGACCAAATTTTTTTTCTCCAAAAATGGTCACATTTTGGAGATATAGTATAGTATGACGTACTACATAGTATAGTGTGACGTTTTTGTCAAGTTTTGGACCAAAAAAACGTTTTTCAAAAAAATTGTCAGAATCAAAAACGACATAGTATAGTATGTCGTTTTTGTCCAATTTTGGACCAAATTTTTTTTCTCCAAAAATGGTCACATTTTAGAGACATAGTATAGTATGACGTACTGCATAGTATAGTGTGACGTTTTTGTCAAGTTTTGGACCAAAAAAACGTTTTTCCAAAAAATTGTCAGAATCAAAAACGACATAGTATAGTATGTCGTTTTGGTCCAATTTTGGACCAAATTTTTTTTCTCCAAAAATGGTCACATTTTAGAGACATAGTATAGTATGACGTACTGCATAGTATAGTGTGACGTTTTTGTCAAGTTTTGGACCAAAAAAACGTTTTTTTTAAAAATGGTCAGAATCAAAAACGACATAGTATAGTATGTCGTTTTTGTCCAATTTTGGACCAAATTTTTTTTCTCCAAAAATGGTCACATTTTGGAGATATAGTATAGTATGACGTACTACATAGTATAGTGTGACGTTTTTGTCAAGTTTTGGACCAAAAAAACGTTTTTCAAAAAAATTGTCAGAATCAAAAACGACATAGTATAGTATGTCGTTTTTGTCCAATTTTGGACCAAATTTTTTTTCTCCAAAAATGGTCACATTTTGGAGATATAGTATAGTATGACGTACTACATAGTATAGTGTGACGTTTTTGTCAAGTTTTGGACCAAAAAAACGTTTTTCAAAAAAATTGTCAGAATCAAAAACGACATAGTATAGTATGTCGGTTTTGTCCAATTTTGGACCAAATTTTTTTTCTCCAAAAATGGTCACATTTTGGAGATATAGTATAGTATGACGTACTACATAGTATAGTGTCACGTTTTTGTCAAGTTTTGGACCAAAAAAACGTTTTTCCAAAAAAATTGTCAGAATCAAAAACGACATAGTATAGTATGTCGTTTTTGTCCAATTTTGGACCAAATTGTTTTTCTCCAAAAATGGTCACATTTTGGAGATATAGTATAGTATGACGTACTACATAGTATAGTGTGACGTTTTTGTCAAGTTTTGGACCAAAAAAAACGTTTTTTTTTAAAAATTGTCAGAATCAAAAACGACATAGTATAGTATGTCGTTTTTGTCCAATTTTGGACCAAATTTTTTTTCTCCAAAAATGGTCACATTTTGGAGATATAGTATAGTATGACGTACTACATAGTATAGTGTGACGTTTTTGTCAAGTTTTGGACCAAAAAAACGTTTTTCCAAAAAATTGTCAGAATCAAAAACGACATAGTATAGTATGTCGTTTTTGTCCAATTTTGGACCAAATTTTTTTTCTCCAAAAATGGTCACATTGTAGAGACATAGTATAGTATGATGTACTGCATAGTATAGTGTGACGTTTTTGTCAAGTTTTGGACCAAAAAAACGTTTTTCCAAAAAATGGTCAGAATCAAAAACGACATAGTATAGTATGTCGTTTTTGTCCAATTTTGGACCAAATTCTTTTTTCTCCAAAAATGGTCACATTTTAGAGACATAGTATAGTATGACGTACTGCATAGTATAGTGTGACGTTTTTGTCAAGTTTTGGACCAAAAAAACGTTTTTTTTAAAAATTGTCAGAATCAAAAACGACATAGTATAGTATGTCGTTTTTGTCCAATTTTGGACCAAATTTTTTTTCTCCAAAAATGGTCACATTTTGGAGATATAGTATAGTATGACGTACTACATAGTATAGTGTGACGTTTTTGTCAAGTTTTGGACCAAAAAAACGTTTTTCAAAAAAATTGTCAGAATCAAAAACGACATAGTATAGTATGTCGTTTTTGTCCAATTTTGGACCAAATTTTTTTTCTCCAAAAATGGTCACATTTTGGAGATATAGTATAGTATGACGTACTACATAGTATAGTGTGACGTTTTTGTCAAGTTTTGGACCAAAAAAAAGTTTTTTTTTAAAATTGTCAGAATCAAAAACGACATAGTATAGTATGTCGTTTTTGTCCAATTTTGGACCAAATTTTTTTTCTCCAAAAATGGTCACATTTTGGAGATATAGTATAGTATGACGTACTACATAGTATAGTGTGACGTTTTTGTCAAGTTTTGGACCAAAAAAACATTTTTCCAAAAAATTGTCAGAATCAAAAACGACATAGTATAGTATGTCGTTTTTGTCCAATTTTGGACCAAATTTTTTTTCTCCAAAAATGGTCACATTTTGGAGATATAGTATAGTATGACGTACTACATAGTATAGTGTGACGTTTTTGTCAAGTTTTGGACCAAAAAAACGTTTTTCCAAAAAATTGTCAGAATCAAAAACGACATAGTATAGTATGTCGTTTTTGTCCAATTTTGGACCAAATTTTTTTTCTCCAAAAATGGTCACATTTTAGAGACATAGTATAGTATGACGTACTGCATAGTATAGTGTGACGTTTTTGTCAAGTTTTGGACCAAAAAAACGTTTTTCCAAAAAATTGTCAGAATCAAAAACGACATAGTATAGTATGTCGTTTTTGTCCAATTTTGGACCAAATTTCTTTTCTCCAAAAATGGTCACATTTTGGAGATATAGTATAGTATGACGTACTACATAGTATAGTGTGACGTTTTTGTCAAGTTTTGGACCAAAAAAACGTTTTTCAAAAAAATTGTCAGAATCAAAAACGACATAGTATAGTATGTCGTTTTTGTCCAATTTTGGACCAAATTTTTTTTCTCCAAAAATGGTCACATTTTGGAGATATAGTATAGTATGACGTACTACATAGTATAGTGTGACGTTTTTGTCAAGTTTTGGACCAAAAAAACGTTTTTCCAAAAAATTGTCAGAATCAAAAACGACATAGTATAGTATGTCGTTTTTGTCCAATTTTGGACCAAATTTTTTTTCTCCAAAAATGGTCACATTTTAGAGACATAGTATAGTATGACGTACTGCATAGTATAGTGTGACGTTTTTGTCAAGTTTTGGACCAAAAAAACGTTTTTCCAAAAAATTGTCAGAATCAAAAACGACATAGTATAGTATGTCGTTTTTGTCCAATTTTGGACCAAATTTTTTTTCTCCAAAAATGGTCACATTTTGGAGATATAGTATAGTATGACGTACTACATAGTATAGTGTGACGTTTTTGTCAAGTTTTGGACCAAAAAAACGTTTTTCAAAAAAATTGTCAGAATCAAAAACGACATAGTATAGTATGTCGTTTTTGTCCAATTTTGGACCAAATTTTTTTTCTCCAAAAATGGTCACATTTTAGAGACATAGTATAGTATGACGTACTGCATAGTATAGTGTGACGTTTTTGTCAAGTTTTGGACCAAAAAAACGTTTTTCCAAAAAATTGTCAGAATCAAAAACGACATAGTATAGTATGTCGTTTTGGTCCAATTTTGGACCAAATTTTTTTTCTCCAAAAATGGTCACATTTTAGAGACATAGTATAGTATGACGTACTGCATAGTATAGTGTGACGTTTTTGTCAAGTTTTGGACCAAAAAAACGTTTTTTTTAAAAATGGTCAGAATCAAAAACGACATAGTATAGTATGTCGTTTTTGTCCAATTTTGGACCAAATTTTTTTTCTCCAAAAATGGTCACATTTTGGAGATATAGTATAGTATGACGTACTACATAGTATAGTGTGACGTTTTTGTCAAGTTTTGGACCAAAAAAACGTTTTTCAAAAAAATTGTCAGAATCAAAAACGACATAGTATAGTATGTCGTTTTTGTCCAATTTTGGACCAAATTTTTTTTCTCCAAAAATGGTCACATTTTGGAGATATAGTATAGTATGACGTACTACATAGTATAGTGTGACGTTTTTGTCAAGTTTTGGACCAAAAAAACGTTTTTCAAAAAAATTGTCAGAATCAAAAACGACATAGTATAGTATGTCGGTTTTGTCCAATTTTGGACCAAATTTTTTTTCTCCAAAAATGGTCACATTTTGGAGATATAGTATAGTATGACGTACTACATAGTATAGTGTCACGTTTTTGTCAAGTTTTGGACCAAAAAAACGTTTTTCCAAAAAAATTGTCAGAATCAAAAACGACATAGTATAGTATGTCGTTTTTGTCCAATTTTGGACCAAATTGTTTTTCTCCAAAAATGGTCACATTTTGGAGATATAGTATAGTATGACGTACTACATAGTATAGTGTGACGTTTTTGTCAAGTTTTGGACCAAAAAAACGTTTTTTTTAAAAAATTGTCAGAATCAAAAACGACATAGTATAGTATGTCGTTTTTGTCCAATTTTGGACCAAATTTTTTTTCTCCAAAAATGGTCACATTTTGGAGATATAGTATAGTATGACGTACTACATAGTATAGTGTGACGTTTTTGTCAAGTTTTGGACCAAAAAAACGTTTTTCCAAAAAATTGTCAGAATCAAAAACGACATAGTATAGTATGTCGTTTTTGTCCAATTTTGGACCAAATTTTTTTTCTCCAAAAATGGTCACATTGTAGAGACATAGTATAGTATGATGTACTGCATAGTATAGTGTGACGTTTTTGTCAAGTTTTGGACCAAAAAAACGTTTTTCCAAAAAATGGTCAGAATCAAAAACGACATAGTATAGTATGTCGTTTTTGTCCAATTTTGGACCAAATTCTTTTTTCTCCAAAAATGGTCACATTTTAGAGACATAGTATAGTATGACGTACTGCATAGTATAGTGTGACGTTTTTGTCAAGTTTTGGACCAAAAAAACGTTTTTTTTAAAAATTGTCAGAATCAAAAACGACATAGTATAGTATGTCGTTTTTGTCCAATTTTGGACCAAATTTTTTTTCTCCAAAAATGGTCACATTTTGGAGATATAGTATAGTATGACGTACTACATAGTATAGTGTGACGTTTTTGTCAAGTTTTGGACCAAAAAAAAGTTTTTTTTAAAAATTGTCAGAATCAAAAACGACATAGTATAGTATGTCGTTTTTGTCCAATTTTGGACCAAATTTTTTTTCTCCAAAAATGGTCACATTTTGGAGATATAGTATAGTATGACGTACTACATAGTATAGTGTGACGTTTTTGTCAAGTTTTGGACCAAAAAAACATTTTTCCAAAAAATTGTCAGAATCAAAAACGACATAGTATAGTATGTCGTTTTTGTCCAATTTTGGACCAAATTTTTTTTCTCCAAAAATGGTCACATTTTGGAGATATAGTATAGTATGACGTACTACATAGTATAGTGTGACGTTTTTGTCAAGTTTTGGACCAAAAAAACGTTTTTCCAAAAAATTGTCAGAATCAAAAACGACATAGTATAGTATGTCGTTTTTGTCCAATTTTGGACCAAATTTCTTTTCTCCAAAAATGGTCACATTTTGGAGATATAGTATAGTATGACGTACTACATAGTATAGTGTGACGTTTTTGTCAAGTTTTGGACCAAAAAAACGTTTTTTTTAAAAATGGTCAGAATCAAAAACGACATAGTATAGTATGTCGTTTTTGTCCAATTTTGGACCAAATTCTTTTTTCTCCAAAAATGGTCACATTTTAGAGACATAGTATAGTATGACGTACTGCATAGTATAGTGTGACGTTTTTGTCAAGTTTTGGACCAAAAAAACGTTTTTCCAAAAAATTGTCAGAATCAAAAACGACATAGTATAGTATGTCGTTTTTGTCCAATTTTGGACCAAATTCTTTTTTCTCCAAAAATGGTCACATTTTAGAGACATAGTATAGTATGACGTACTGCATAGTATAGTGTGACGTTTTTGTCAAGTTTTGGACCAAAAAAACGTTTTTCCAAAAAATTGTCAGAATCAAAAACGACATAGTATAGTATGTCGTTTTTGTCCAATTTTGGACCAAATTTTTTTTCTCCAAAAATGGTCACATTTTGGAGATATAGTATAGTATGATGTACTGCATAGTATAGTGTGACGTTTTTGTCAAGTTTTGGACCAAAAAAACGTTTTTTTTAAAAAATTGTCAGAATCAAAAACGACATAGTATAGTATGTCGTTTTTGTCCAATTTTGGACCAAATTTTTTTTCTCCAAAAATGGTCACATTTTGGAGATATAGTATAGTATGACGTACTACATAGTATAGTGTGACGTTTTTGTCAAGTTTTGGACCAAAAAAACGTTTTTCAAAAAAATTGTCAGAATCAAAAACGACATAGTATAGTATGTCGTTTTTGTCCAATTTTGGACCAAATTTTTTTTCTCCAAAAATGGTCACATTTTAGAGACATAGTATAGTATGACGTACTGCATAGTATAGTGTGACGTTTTTGTCAAGTTTTGGACCAAAAAAACGTTTTTCCAAAAAATTGTCAGAATCAAAAACGACATAGTATAGTATGTCGTTTTTGTCCAATTTTGGACCAAATTTTTTTTCTCCAAAAATGGTCACATTTTAGAGACATAGTATAGTATGACGTACTGCATAGTATAGTGTGATGTTTTTGTCAAGTTTTGGACCAAAAAAACGTTTTTCCAAAAAATTGTCAGAATCAAAAACGACATAGTATAGTATGTCGTTTTTGTCCAATTTTGGACCAAATTTTTTTTCTCCAAAAATGGTCACATTTTGGAGATATAGTATAGTATGACGTACTACATAGTATAGTGTGACGTTTTTGTCAAGTTTTGGACCAAAAAAATGTTTTTTTTTTAAATTGTCAGAATCAAAAACGACATAGTATAGTATGTCGTTTTTGTCCAATTTTGGACCAAATTTTTTTTCTCCAAAAATGGTCACATTTTAGAGACATAGTATAGTATGACGTACTGCATAGTATAGTGTGACGTTTTTGTCAAGTTTTGGACCAAAAAAACGTTTTTCCAAAAAATTGTCAGAATCAAAAACGACATAGTATAGTATGTCGTTTTTGTCCAATTTTGGACCAAATTTTTTTTCTCCAAAAATGGTCACATTTTAGAGACATAGTATAGTATGACGTACTGCATAGTATAGTGTGATGTTTTTGTCAAGTTTTGGACCAAAAAAACGTTTTTCCAAAAAATTGTCAGAATCAAAAACGACATAGTATAGTATGTCGTTTTTGTCCAATTTTGGACCAAATTTTTTTTCTCCAAAAATGGTCACATTTTGGAGATATAGTATAGTATGACGTACTACATAGTATAGTGTGACGTTTTTGTCAAGTTTTGGACCAAAAAAATGTTTTTTTTTTAAATTGTCAGAATCAAAAACGACATAGTATAGTATGTCGTTTTTGTCCAATTTTGGACCAAATTTTTTTTCTCCAAAAATGGTCATATTTTAGAGACATAGTATAGTATGACGTACTGCATAGTATAGTGTGACGTTTTTGTCAAGTTTTGGACCAAAAAAACGTTTTTCCAAAAAATTGTCAGAATCAAAAACGACATAGTATAGTATGTCGTTTTTGTCCAATTTTGGACCAAATTTTTTTTCTCCAAAAATGGTCACATTTTGGAGATATAGTATAGTATGACGTACTACATAGTATAGTGTGACGTTTTTGTCAAGTTTTGGACCAAAAAAACGTTTTTCCAAAAAATTGTCAGAATCAAAAACGACATAGTATAGTATGTCGTTTTTGTCCAATTTTGGACCAAATTTCTTTTCTCCAAAAATGGTCACATTTTGGAGATATAGTATAGTATGACGTACTACATAGTATAGTGTGACGTTTTTGTCAAGTTTTGGACCAAAAAAACGTTTTTTTTAAAATGGTCAGAATCAAAAACGACATAGTATAGTATGTCGTTTTTGTCCAATTTTGGACCAAATTCTTTTTTCTCCAAAAATGGTCACATTTTAGAGACATAGTATAGTATGACGTACTGCATAGTATAGTGTGACGTTTTTGTCAAGTTTTGGACCAAAAAAACGTTTTTCCAAAAAATTGTCAGAATCAAAAACGACATAGTATAGTATGTCGTTTTTGTCCAATTTTGGACCAAATTTTTTTTCTCCAAAAATGGTCACATTTTAGAGACATAGTATAGTATGACGTACTGCATAGTATAGTGTGACGTTTTTGTCAAGTTTTGGACCAAAAAAACGTTTTTCCAAAAATTGTCAGAATCAAAAACGACATAGTATAGTATGTCGTTTTTGTCCAATTTTGGACCAAATTTTTTTTCTCCAAAAATGGTCACATTTTGGAGATATAGTATAGTATGATGTACTGCATAGTATAGTGTGACGTTTTTGTCAAGTTTTGGACCAAAAAAACGTTTTTTTTTTAAAAATTGTCAGAATCAAAAACGACATAGTATAGTATGTCGTTTTTGTCCAATTTTGGACCAAATTTTTTTTCTCCAAAAATGGTCACATTTTGGAGATATAGTATAGTATGACGTACTACATAGTATAGTGTGACGTTTTTGTCAAGTTTTGGACCAAAAAAACGTTTTTCAAAAAAATTGTCAGAATCAAAAACGACATAGTATAGTATGTCGTTTTTGTCCAATTTTGGACCAAATTTTTTTTCTCCAAAAATGGTCACATTTTAGAGACATAGTATAGTATGACGTACTGCATAGTATAGTGTGACGTTTTTGTCAAGTTTTGGACCAAAAAAACGTTTTTCCAAAAAATTGTCAGAATCAAAAACGACATAGTATAGTATGTCGTTTTTGTCCAATTTTGGACCAAATTTTTTTTCTCCAAAAATGGTCACATTTTGGAGATATAGTATAGTATGACGTACTACATAGTATAGTGTGACGTTTTTGTCAAGTTTTGGACCAAAAAAATGTTTTTTTTTTAAATTGTCAGAATCAAAAACGACATAGTATAGTATGTCGTTTTTGTCCAATTTTGGACCAAATTTTTTTTCTCCAAAAATGGTCACATTTTAGAGACATAGTATAGTATGACGTACTGCATAGTATAGTGTGACGTTTTTGTCAAGTTTTGGACCAAAAAAACGTTTTTCCAAAAAATTGTCAGAATCAAAAACGACATAGTATAGTATGTCGTTTTTGTCCAATTTTGGACCAAATTTTTTTTCTCCAAAAATGGTCACATTTTAGAGACATAGTATAGTATGACGTACTGCATAGTATAGTGTGATGTTTTTGTCAAGTTTTGGACCAAAAAAACGTTTTTCCAAAAATTGTCAGAATCAAAAACGACATAGTATAGTATGTCGTTTTTGTCCAATTTTGGACCAAATTTTTTTTCTCCAAAAATGGTCACATTTTGGAGATATAGTATAGTATGACGTACTACATAGTATAGTGTGACGTTTTTGTCAAGTTTGGACCAAAAAAATGTTTTTTTTTTAAATTGTCAGAATCAAAAACGACATAGTATAGTATGTCGTTTTTGTCCAATTTTGGACCAAATTTTTTTTTCTCCAAAAATGGTCACATTTTAGAGACATAGTATAGTATGACGTACTGCATAGTATAGTGTGACGTTTTTGTCAAGTTTGGACCAAAAAAACGTTTTTCCAAAAATTGTCAGAATCAAAAACGACATAGTATAGTATGTCGTTTTTGTCCAATTTTGGACCAAATTTTTTTTCTCCAAAAATGGTCACATTTTAGAGACATAGTATAGTATGACGTACTGCATAGTATAGTGTGATGTTTTTGTCAAGTTTTGGACCAAAAAAACGTTTTTCCAAAAATTGTCAGAATCAAAAACGACATAGTATAGTATGTCGTTTTTGTCCAATTTTGGACCAAATTTTTTTTCTCCAAAAATGGTCACATTTTGGAGATATAGTATAGTATGACGTACTACATAGTAT